>NC_058081.1:501964618-502204618 GCF_014858855.1 Bufo gargarizans
CATAGACATGGCCAAGGTAAGAAAGGCTGAAAGACGACCACCACTGAACAAGACACACAAGCTGAAACGTCAAGACTGGGCCAAGAAATATCTCAAGACTGATTTTTCTAAGGTTTTATGGACTGATGAAATGAGAGTGAGTCTTGATGGGCCAGATGGATGGGCCCGTGGCTGGATTTGTAAAGGGCAGAGAGCTCCAGTCCGACTCAGACGCCAGCAAGGTGGAGGTGGACTACTGGTTTGGGCTGGTATCATCAAAGATGAGCTTGTGGGGCCTTTTCGGGTTGAGGATGGAGTCAAGCTCAACTCCCAGTCCTACTGCCAGTTTCTGGAAGACACCTTCTTCAAGCAGTGGTACAGGAAGAAGTCTGCATCCTTCAAGAAAAACATGATTTTCATGCAGGACAATGCTCCATCACACGCGTCCAAGTACTCCACAGCGTGGCTGGCAAGAAAGGGTATAAAAGAAGAAAATCTAATGACATGGCCTCCTTGTTCACCTGATCTGAACCCCATTGAGAACCTGTGGTCCATCATCAAATGTGAGATTTACAAGGAGGGAAAACAGTACACCTCTCTGAACAGTGTCTGGGAGGCTGTGGTTGCTGCTGCACGCAATGTTGATGGTGAACAGATCAAAACACTGACAGAATCCATGGATGGCAGGCTTTCGAGTGTCCTTGCAAAGAAAGGTGGCTATATTGGTCACTGATTTGTTTTTTTTTGTTTTTGAATGTCAGAAATGTATATTTGTGAATGTTGAGATGTTATATTGGTTTCACTGGTAAAAATAAATAATTGAAATGGGTATATATTGTTTTTTGTTAAGTTGCCTAATAATTATGCACAGTAATAGTCACCTGCACACAGAGATCCCCCTAAAATAGCTAAACTAAAAACAAACTAAAAAACTACTTCCAAAAATATTCAGCTTTGATATTAAGTGAGTTTTTTGGGTCATTGAGAACATGGTTGTTGTTCAATAATAAAAATAATCCTCAAAAATACAACTTGCCTAATAATTCTGCACTCCCTGTATATCTCCCCTGCTCGTGCCTTGTGGACCAATGAGTCATTGGCCACAAGCAACTTAAGCAGGGAGGAATCATGAATTCGATGGAAAACAAATGACGAATATGCTAAAAAAACAGATATATAAGCACTATATCAATATAGTGCTATATATTGTTTTTAGAATATTCGTCATTGTTTTTTCCAGCTGAAGGGAACAGTGTTCAGGGTTCACTTCCAAAGGAAAAAAAATGACGAATATTCTAAAATACACATATATAGCATTATATTGAATATAGTGCTATATATTCGTTTTTGACCCACGCCAGTATTGATTGCGAAATATTCACATATTACGCGATCATTACCGTGGCAATTTTCAAGAAAAAAAAAAAAGAATGTAGAATATAATGAATATTCGAATTTGCAAATGTGACGCGAATTCGAATATGACCCCTGCCACTCATCACTAGTGAGCAGATGAGAAGGAACACAATATAATTATATATCAGGGGTGGCCAACCTGTGGCTCTTGAGCCACATGCGGCTCTTTGCTTCTTCAAGTGAGGCTCTAGCTGTGGAGCCGGGAAGCACTCTCCTCCCCATGCTCAGATCTCTTTTCCTGATCAGGCACTGTTACTACTTTGCAGCTCCAGCTCACTCTCCACTACGTCCTGATGCACACAGTGTGAGAACGTAGTACCTGGAGACATGCACTATGACCTGACATTGCGCTCATCAGGTCACAGTGGAGAGCATGTCAGACCTGCAGAGTAGCAGGTGCCCGACCGAGCAGGAGCCCAGTGCCTGATCAGGAGAGGGAAGAGATTTTTTTTAAATGATAGAACTGAGAATGTGGGTCTGATCTGAGCATGGTTTGGGGGGGGGGGGTTCAAATCTGAGCAATGGGGGTCTGATCAGAGCATGGCGGTCTTGTTTGAGCATGGGTTGGTCAGGTCTGAGCATGGGGGGTCAGATCTGAGAAGGAGGGAGATCTGAGCACGGAGGGTCTGACACTGGGTGATTTGTGTTGTCTGATCCAAGCATTGGGGGTCTGATTTTGGGGGTTTGATTTGGAAGTCTGATGAGGTTTGGTGATCTTATTGTAGGTCAGATAAGGATTGGGGATCTGATTTAGGAGTCTGATCTGAGGTCTGATGAAAAATATATATTTTTTTTTTTCTCTGCTAATGAACAATAAGAAAAAATATTTTTAGCAGACCTCAGATCAGATGAAAAATATATATTTTTAATCTTATTATTCTTTGTTATAACCTAGGTGCATCTTGTAGGGCGAAAAATACGTTAACTGTGTGGAAATGTATAGCCTGTGGCTCCTGGTAGTCATAATATTTTTTTTTGGGCTCTTTGTGTATGTAAGGTTGGCCACCCCTGTTCTATATAATAATAAAGAGGAATATCAATAGCTCAAGTGGAAAAAAAAAACTATCTCAGTCAGATATGGGTAGGAGATACTGCATGGATAGGATGTCCCCTCAGTTCTAGCACCCCACAGAGAACCCCCAGAGCAGGAATGCACCACCAATGAGGCGAGGTGAGGTGATTGCCTCAGGCAGCACCAGGTAGGGGCAAGAGGGGGGCAGCAGAAGGGGGATTATCTGTTTCTGCAGTATAGTATTGGGAAGCACAGTGGGCACAGTATGTTGGGCTGTATCACCCTGTATGTCTTGTAGCTCTGTATGTAATGTTTTCCAAGTATGTCTTTAACAGTAGGGCTGGAGGAAAGGGGTTTGGCATTATGGGGGTTGGGGCGTCGTTTCAGTTTTTGCCTCAGGCAGCAGAAAGGCTAGGGGCACAGAGTGGCACAGAGGAAAACACCCTACAAAGTCAAGCCAGGGCCTCCATGTTAAAGTAGAAGCAGGTGAGTATGTCTTGGAATTTGCAACCATTTAATCCATCCTCTGTAAGTGAAGAAGTTCTTCAAACCATTCAGCTATCATGGGAACTTGGAAATTCTTCCCCAGGCGAGAAATAACTGTATTGGAAGCTTTGACCAAGATTCTTATTAAGTCCCTTGAACAATATCTAACTGCACCCGGTAATACAGAGAGTAAGAGATGGACAGGATCATTAGGAGATTAATAGAAATATACATTTTTAATCTATTGTTTTAAATTGCTGTAGATTAAGGATGGACTTGCTCTTTAAGTGATATAATATGTTCATACTATAAGAAAAGAATAGTTAACTTTTACTGTTGAAGAGCAAAGCAAACAAAATAACGCTTCTTTGCATAATTCCACATTATTTAAAGGATTTATATCTAGTCATATATGTAAATCTCTGAGAGAAATCATGTAACCTTTTGTATCAACTTGCTTTGTATTCAGAAGTCATTTGTCACCCAAGAAAAAACATCATTGTAATAATTCTTCAATACGCATCCTAATCCTGATTCACTATGCGTTATGCTTCAATAAAGGAGGAATTTTTCTTTCACATTTGGGTGACACGCTCCCTATGTGAGGGAATATTGGAAGATTTACATATTGAATAATTTTCTCTCCAAAACATTTATTTTCTTTCACAGCAGATAATTTTCTGTCGTCAGTCACAAAGGAGATTTATAGCATGAAAGAAGCATATAAACAACAAAACTGGAAATTTCCCAGTCCTTCTGCAGGTAACATGTTTTGAGAAGTGGAAAACGCAATGGATTCCAAGTATTGAGCTGTGTTTACCTGAGTATGTCGACCATGATGAAACAATTTCCATTCGTTTATGACTCAAGCACACGATCGAAGCAGGTCCTTGCCCATATTGGAGCCCTGCAAACAGCTGGTCCACAATATACGGGCACTGTCCTTATGCACACGGATGCACTTGAATAGGTCCACAATCCGGAAGATACGGTGCAGAACGGAGGCATGTATCAGAAGCCCATGGAAGCACTATGGATTGCTTCCATAGGTTTTCTGTCCGTGCCTCTGCACCGCAAAAAAGTAGTTGCAATGTGAACCATTGGATGCAGATCACATACCTCATTCAAGTGCATGGGTCCGCAGATGGTGGACACAATGTCGGTGCCCGTGCATTTCAGACCACAATTTGCGGTCTGCAGTATGGGCACGGCCAGCACAAGGCCTTATACTGAAAAGAGAATTAGTGGTAGTTAGTGACTTTAGTGTCACTTGCTTACTATCCCTGGTTACAGCAAAAGCTTATAGCAGGTAACACTTTGTAGTGACTACTAGGTTTGCTGATATATATTAGGGGCATACATACCATAGATGTGACAACTATGGAGCCCCTGGAGACATCAGGCTTAGTACTGGTTGTTCACATCCAGTAACATTGCTAGCACCAGGCACCGTGCCCTGGATTTTTTTAACCAGTGCCTCAGATCTCTCAGTGCCAGAGATATCCACCAGTCAATGTCATATAGTTCCCTAGAAATCTTCAGAGTCTACCAACAACTCTGGTCCTATTTTCTTTGCTACAAAGTAACAAGAACATATTCAGGAGTTTCCTCTCCACAAGGACTGCAATTTTAGCAAACAAGGATGTGGGGAATAGCTACAAGGGTCGCAGAAATCAAGTAGGACCATAATGGGGGCCAGTTTACTCATTATGGGACTCTTCTCTTCTGTGATTGCCACTAGAAACTACATATACTGTACTGTTAAACTCAAGAATTCAACAAAATATGTTCCCAAGTATGGTCCCAAATATGTTCTCAAGGGGCAGGGCAGTGTTAGGAGGTTGCACCCTTGTTTCCTTGGGTTACACTCTGATGTTGGGCTCTGATGGTAGTTGGGTTGCCCATAGTATTATATAGCATGACCCTACTATAGTGTGAAAGAGCACACTTCTTTTCTCCTTTTACACCGCCATAAGCTGATTCCACATAGATTTCTACAGAACCTGTTCTATTAAACTCTTATACAAGTAAGCGCTCCTGACAGAGTGGAAAGGGTTTTAGCAGTAAGTTTATGTTGACATCACTGATTATTTTGACCTTCCTCTGATCCGTCAGAACAATAACCTCCAAAAAACGGATCCTGTCTGTTGAGCATTTGCCTTAACTTGGTCAGTAATCCATTAGTATTGCTAAAGCCAAAACAAAAAACAGGAGTGGATCCAAAACAGAGATGACACATGAATGGAATATTTGAATGTCTTCTGTGTTTTGTACCCACTCCTGCTTTTGGCTACCAAATCATAAGCCAATTCTAATGCAAAATAGGGACCATGTCATACAGGCTGCTACATAGACAGAATCCATTGTGTGTCTCATTTTTCCTTCCTTCTGACAATCAGAAGAAGGGTCAAATAAATGGTGATGTCATCAAGGCCAAAAAGGCAAAATAGTGGCCCAGTCATGGAGTGGGGAGGGTGGGAACAGCATGAGAAGTCCACAGAGTGGCCCAGTGACAGAGTGGTGAGTGGGGTAGCAGCAGCATGAGGAGACTACAGAGTGGCCCAATGACAGAGTGTTGAGGTGACAGCAGCATGAGGAGACCAGAGAGTGGTGAGGTGGTAGCAGCATAAGGAAACCACAGAGTGGTGGGGTGGCAGCAGCATGAGAAGACCACAGAGTGGCACAGTGACATAGTGGTGAGATGACAGCAGCATGAGGAGACCACAGAGTGGCCCAGTGACATAGTGGTGAGGTGGGGGGCAACAAACACCAGGATCAGCTGAAGATGGTGGGTGGCAGTAGGAACACCTGGCAGCAGGTGTGTGGCATCAGGCGGGTGACCTAAAGAAACAGGTCTCTTTTGACAAAGTTTAGGTGTGGCACGAAGGATGATCTAGTCTGATGCATCAGGCACTGGTGTGTGGAAATCCTGGCTGATCCATGCCTGATTCATCTTCACAAAGGTCAGTTTCTCCACATTTTGGGTGGACAGGCGAGTTCTCCTTGGGACAACTATGGCCCCTGCTACACTAAACACCTGCTCTGATGCCACACTGCTGGCTGGGCAGGAAAGCTTGTCAAGGGCAAACTCGGCCAGTTGCGGCCACAGATTGAGTTTGGCTGATCAGTATTCCAGAGGATCTTCAATGCTGGTTCAGGTACTGCTCTATGTCTACCTGCTGCTGCTGCTGGTGAGTATTTTTCTTCAGTAAGCGGGTGAAGAAAACTGCTCATCAGCGACTCTAGACTTAAGTTGCTGCTGATGGACCTGGTACTGCTCCTGCCCCCCCGAAGCGGCGTCTCCTGCCCAAGTTGCAGGTGTGGCTGGGCAGGAACCACATTTACCCAGTGGACTGTAAATGACATATATTGTCCTTGACCTTAGTAATAGCTCCACATGTCGGCGCTGCCATGCACTTTGGCAGACACCGACAGGCTCAAGGACTGGCCCACCTTCTGTTCTACATATGTGTGCAGGGCTGATACTCCCTTTTTTGCAAAGAAATGATGGCTTGGGACTCTCCCCCTCGGCTCGGCACAAGCCATCAGTTTTCTGAAAGGTGCAGAGTCCACCACTCTGAAAGGGAGGGACTGCAGCACCAACAACTTGGCCAGGAGCACTTTCAGCTTCTGCGCCGTTGCATACTGTTGTCTCCTTGCAATTGCTTCGGTGATTGATTGCTGACTAAATGACTGACGAGGAGTAGGAGGACGAGGAGCAGAAGCACCTTATGGTGACGCTGCATGTGTTGATGCAGGGCTGTAGTGCCAACATTGGTACCCTGGCCAAGCTTCACCTTCTGCTCACAAATTCAGTAAATGGCCATGTTCACCACCGTCTGCTTAACAAAAAATTGCCACACAGTTGAGTACGGCATTTTCCGCCCAACACTCTGCGCTGACTGCCTGCTACCGCTGCTTCCATGAACCCTTGCACTGCTACTTTCCGGGCAAGTGGGATCCTGCAAAGCTGGTGGTCTACCCCAGCACGTTTGGCTCCCGAACTCCCACTGCTGCCACCCTGCTGACTCCCGGCCATGCTAGCGACTTGCTGGCTCCGCCGCTGCCGCACGCGCAAGCTGCCACCCTCTTCTCCTAATGATGATGCCCCTTCTTCATCCGGCTCTCAAGTGCGATCGGCTACATCATCATCATCTGCTACTGTCTGCATGTCACTGATGTCGCCTCAACGGTTTCAGGGCCAGGAGCCTGACCACTCACAACACCTGCTCCAACACGACTCTCATCATCACTACTTGCCCGCCTACCGGAGGAAGCGACGGATGTCTCCTCTAGATCTTGGCTGGGCAGGAGCTGCTGACTGTCCTCTAGTAGATCGTCCTCAGTGGAGCTGAGACTACGGCATATAATAATTCTCACGCTGTGGGAACAGAAAATCACAGAGGCAGGTTAAGGACAGTTCGGGGCACAGGTCCTGTTCCAGGGCCATGACAACTAAGCGTCATGTCAGAGGAACCCACCAACTCTTGGCTGGGGGTGTCTGATGCCACGGTCGAAGACCGAGTTAACCATTCAAGCACTGCTGGGTTGCTGGTAAGGACACCACCGCTAGATGACACTGGGAGCTCAGGCCTCTCGCTGCGAATCCTGATGCCATCTCCCCTTCTTCTGCTGCTACTTGTGCCTGTGACAGAATTTTTTTGGCACTGCCCATTCCCTTTGAAAGGCCTGTCACTTGTCTCTCTGACATACTGTGTAATAAAAGAATTACATTAAAATTAAAATAATACACCCCAAAAAAGGCTGGAGTACAGTACAATGTAACTTCACTGCAGAACGGCAATTAAGGCAAATTCTTTTTCCTATTAATACACCCCCAAAAAAAGTATAACAATCAAAATTCACTGCAGAACGGCTAATAGGACGTACGTATATTTCCTATTAATACACCCCGTAAAGGGGTGTAGTACAATGTAACTTCACAGCAGAATGGCAATTAAGACGTATTGTTTTTGCTATTAATACACCCCTAAAAAAAAGTATAACAATCAAAATTCACCACAGAACGGCTAATAGGAAGTATGTATATTTCCTACTAGCAGAAGGACCCAGCTTTGCATGGGTATATTTCATCTATTTCATTTAATGTTTGTGTATGTCATTGAAAGATATCAACAGTATCCACTATAACAGTGGCATCTACAGTACCCCACCCCTTTAAAGCTGACCTACAGCAGTGAAGAAAAATGGCTAGGTTGTTATGGAAACCTGGTGTAAAACTGTGTGTATGTGGAGAGTAAGGGCCTGCGAGCTTCTATTGGCTGATAAGGGTCATGTGACCAGGCTTCTATTGGCTAATGCATATTTTGGGAATATCTCACGCAGGGATGTCCTTTTGAACAGCTCACGCTCAGACAGCAGCACTGTGCTGTCTGAGCGTGAGTTGCAGGGAGAAAGTCACCGTCCCTCCCACCCCTAAAGCTGACAGAAGTTGAATTTTTACCTTTATTTTTTCAATCCCTGTCAGATGCGGAGTGGGAAGGGGCGTGGCCTAACCGGATTGGGGTCGTGGGTTAGCTGGACCTGGGGGCAGGGTTTTTAAGTCCGTTTTTTGAGAGAGTCCTGAATGGCCACCCTTCCTTCCCCCCAGAGCTGTGACCTCCACAGCACTCCGCTCCTTTTACAGTGTCATCCACAGCGCCCTGCCCCTTTAAAGCTGACCTGCAGCAGTGAAGAAAAATGGCTGGGTTGTTATGGAAACCTGGTGTAAAACTGTGTGTATGTGGAGACTAAGGACCTGCAAGCTTCTATTGGCTGATAAAGGACATGTGACTGTGTGTATGGCAATTTGAAGAGAAAGACCTGCAGGCTTCTATTCGCTAATATAGGTCATGTAATGTGCCATATGTGCATTTTTGGGGAATATCTCAGGAACAGTACGTACTAGAGAGCTGTGACCCCCACAAGATTTCTTTCCAGGTAGCAAGGGATGTGTATACCAAGTTTCGTTGAAATCGACAGTTGCGTTTTTGAGTGATCACGGAACATACATACATACGTCCTTCTTTATATATATAGATTAAATTAATACACCCCGTGAATGGCTATAGTACAATGTAGCTTTACCACAGAACAGCAATTAAGACATATTCTTTTTCCTATTAATACACCGCCCCAAAAAAATATAACAATCAAAATTCACCACAGAACGGCTAATAGGATGTACACATATTTCCTATTAATACAGAAAGTGGCAGAATCCAATATGGCTGAGGCTATTTATAGGACTGTGACATCACAGGGACTGGCTGGCTGCTGATTGGCTGCATGCATGGCATTGTGGGTGATCCCTCGTTCCCAGAGTTCTTTGCTCCATGTCCTAACACGTGCAGAAGCCATTTTAGCGCGGCGTGACGAAATTCGACTTCTGTGCGAATCAAATTTTTCCTGAAATTTGGATCAAATTCCACTTCATCAACCTTAATTCGCTCATCTCTAGGGTTAATGGTAAAGTGCCTGTGGTCTAGGGCAGTAAAGGAGCTAATAGTAAAGTTCTTGCTGGTCCAGAGCAGTGAATGTTTACTTTGTTTGGTCCTGGAGGCCAGTCCTTGAGGAAAAAGGGACTCAGGACAATTGTCCAGTTGGCCACCCTCTACAATGCCCCTGTTCATCCATAGGAATCAGTGAAGCTGAAAGGCTTGCTGTCATTCTACTCTAAAATCTGCCTTTTATATTGCAATGTAACTAGTGTATACAATCTATCCCAGTAGCTAATATACGGTAGATATATTTTTTCCTATCCAATATCCTAGTATTGTTTCCTGATAATTCCTATAAATTGTCCCTTTGAGTGGAGACAGCTGCCATTTTGCACACTTGAAAAAGCTCTGAAAATACAAACCCACCATAAAACAGAAAGCAAATAATCACTGTGGGAAGCATAACGTGTGTGGTTAAAAGGCTGCATCAATAAAACTAAGTGTCAGCCGCTGCACCTTTAAAACCCTAAGCTCTGTATTGTTAAAAAAACCTGCTCCAAGCAAGAAACAGCTTTCCTATCATTATCCACAATCAGATCATCCAAGGCCTTAACACCTTGTAGGAGTGATAGCTGTGGTGTGTAATGGATACCCATGGGTGCTGATTGTGTTAGATTGTTTTTTTCTTTAAGTCAACCAGCTCATAAAAGAGGCCACAAGTCAATATTTTTAAGGAGGTCCTGCCATGGCAAACGTAAGACCCAGCAGTTCTGCCTTTACATTGTGCTAGCAGGAGCAAATGTACAAACTGCACGATCAGTATTTTCCGACTCGTCAAATCATGGAGTCAATTTGATTAACTACAAGGGGCTCGTGAAGCTTTATGGCTCACATAAGAAAGCTTGAACTTTTTTTTTTAGCAGATCACATAAAATCTAAGAGGAGGCTGAGATGTTGCATAAGGGCTGAGGAGAAGCGATTGCTACTGTAAGTTTTTTGTTTTTTTTTAAGGACTGCTAAGGACTTTTTACACAGGCCAAGATCAGAGAAATTTTTGGGGTTCAGCAGTAATATGCACATTCTTTCCTTATAATTGCCGCAATTAATTTGTATGGGGATAGGTGGTTGCAGTAGGGATTGCTCATCCCCACGGAGAGTTCATTTTTGCTGTGTTTAAATGCAGCTTTCTCCTCTGCTCAATTACTTGGTTTGTACCCAATAATTTTCTATTGGCCCACATAAAAAGACCTTAAAAGGGTTGCCCCATGAAACATATTTTTAAAACGAGGACCTGGATCTGAATACTTTTGCAATTGCATGTAATTTTTAAAAAATTATTACAATTTTATAAAAACATTTTATTCCAAATAATCATAATATACAAAAAGAATAAAGACATGAAAATACATCCTCATCCCTCTCACCATTCTTCTTCCTCCCTACCCTTACCTTGAGCTTTCGTACCTCATATCTTCCACAGGAACAATTACAATCTATCTTAGTTTCTCACCTAGAGCTCCCATGGCCCCTTTCATTTCCTTTTAATTTTCCAGGCATCAAAGAATCAAGAAGGAGGACCAAGCGAGGCTACAGGTTCTCTCTCTTTGGGACAGATAGTTTATAATAAAGTCCCTCCTTTTGCTGAAAAATCTCTCTAGTGTTTGATTTTTATATTTTAGTCTCTCTAAATAGTAGACCTTTGCAATTTGTTCTACCATTTGGTAATAGCCAGTTTTTCAAACAGCATTTTTTTTTGCCACCATCAGTAACAAATGTCCTATTACAGGGATACTGTGGAGACTTTGTTTTGAGTTTTTCAGTATAAAATCAGAATAAAGAAGAACCATGGTCTCCTGGATTTGGCCCTGAAACTTGCACATTTTACTCATCAACATACCCACCTCCTCCCAAAATAGTGTCAGTTTGGGGCATAGCCATAGACCATGCCTCAGATCTGATCCCTTTAGACCTCATTTTGTCAAGCGCTCAAATTTAGCTGGACTATAATGGAGATCAAAGGCATATAAAGCTTGCCAGATTATCTTAAAGATAGACTCTCTCCAAGTTTCATTTACTATGTGGGTCATTACCACTTGTAAGCCTTTTGTTATTATAGTGCAGACTGCCCCAGTATCAAACTATTCTCCCACTTTTTGTAAACATTATCTGGCTGGATATTAAGAAAACTATCACGTAGGGTATGGTACATTTGGGACAGACTGGTCTTTTGGTGACTCCTGATAAGTGCATCCCCATTCTTTGGTCATGTCACTCAATCTTTGCTTACAAAAAGACTTCACCTGGAGTGGTTGTAAAAAATTAGACCCCTCCTGGCCAAGTCTTGTAGAGAGTTCCTGTGGGGATGCCCAGCATTGCTACCCCAAATGTAACAGGTCCTCCAGCACTTTAATGCTCTTAGCAGCCCAATGAGAATATATTAATCCATTTTGCCCCAGCAAAAAGCTAGGATTACCCAATAATGGTAAATGTTTGGAAATCTGGTAAGTATCTTCCACGCCAGTATAGTATCTTGAAAAGCTAATGAGTGTTTAATGTTTGGCGGGAAAATGGATAGTTTATTATGTATTATGGCTCTAACATCCCATGGGTCAGCTAAATCCATTTCCACAAGTATATTCGAGTAATATGATGTCCCATTCCTTCAATCTATGAGGTGTCGTCCCAGACATGCCAAGTAATTATACCTTAAATTTGGGAAACCAACTCTCCAAATAATCTGGAGAAGGCTTTTTCCAAGCTACCAATATCTAGATGCTTCAGGAGCAAGCGTATTGATTGGAGGAGATAAAGCAGTTTGGAGAAGCTCATCGTTTTGATGAGATGACAGCGACAAAGGACTGGTAAAGACAAATTGTGCCATCTTTCCCATTGCCCATTAATTTTCTTGATGAACGGCAGATAATTTAAGTTATACACAAATATGTGAGATGTGTGTAAGTAATCTTAAAAATTGACTTCCAATTTTTCAAATCTGTTTGTGTCCCCTTGGTTATCAAGGGTAACAGTTCGCTTTTGTGAATATTTATTTTATATCCTGAATAGGTGGTGAATTGGGTTAGTTCTCTCATTATATCATCGACTACCCTCCGGGGGTTGTTGATGAAAAGTATAATATAATCCACAAACAATGCCACTTTTACCTGGCGCTTGCCTAACATGATACCTTGAAACAAATCTGATTCACATAGAAATCTAGCCAAAGGCTCAATGGCCAAATTAAACAATAAAGAGGACAATGGGCATCTCTGGTGAGTTTCTTTCTGTAAAGCAAACAGTTTAGATAGGTATCCCTGTGTATACATTCTCACCCTTGGGTTTTGTATAATCCTGCCAGATAGGGGCGGACACAGACAGCAGAGGCCCCCCCCCCCCCAACCAAATTCTCAACCTAACCTATTTCCTCCTAACATTACATACGGCAATACAAAGCATACCAGGAATGGCTACTTTCATTCCTGCAGCACTACGATCTGGCCACCTGATCCAGCAGAGAATGCAATAAATTGGCTAGACACAAACTGCAGCATGCAGCTGTTTGTGTCCCGCCGATTCTCAGCATTTTTGCCAGATTGAGGCCGAATCTCTGTTGGACCCATTATAGTTAATGGGGTCGGCGGGCATTCTATCTGCATCCAGCAGTGCCGGATCTAGTGAATCACTGACGCAGATGTGAAAGTAGCCTAATACAGCACCACATACCTCTTACATTCAGTGACGTCTTGCAGATGTTCTCTGTCCTCATCTTCTCCTTTCAGACCAGACCACCATGATGATTTATTTCAGCATCTATTCTCTCTGCAGAGTTTGACAAAGCGATATCTTAGTTTTCTAGTTTTCCATCATCCTCCCACCTTCTGACCACCCCATCTTCCCACCCCCAATACTGTGCCCGTTGTGCTCTTCTATATTATACTGCAGAAACAGTCCCCCTGAAAATACTACACAGATAGTGCCTTCTTCAATAATTATTGGCACAATGCCTTAAGAAATAACTGTGCCGAGCAAATAGTGTCCCTGACACTAACAGTGTAAACATAATGTTCCACAAAAATAATTATGCTAATCTGATATTGTGCCAGGGTGCCCCCCACAGTAATAGTGCTCTCCAAAGTCACACCAATAGAAATCATTTTCTGCCAAACTGCACAACAGTAATAATGTTCCCACTGTGTCCCAGAAGTAATAATGCTCCCATAGTGCCCATAATAGTATTCATATTCCCCATAATCCCCCAATTGTAAAGAAGCCCACCATAATGCCCCTAGTAGTAATAATTCTCTTTATAATGTGTGACAATAGAAAAATGCCCCCCTTATAATGCAAGCCAGTACAAAAAAAATGCCCCTTGTGTGGAAATATAAAAAAAAACATCCTCTTAGTGCCCCCAGTGGAGCCAATGTCCCCACAGTGCCCTCATAATGTGTGCAAATGCCCCCTACTGTGTGCCAATACAAAAAAAACTTTTTTAGTGCCCCCAGTTGAGCTAAGCTCCCCATAGTGCCCTATAATTTACACCAGTATAAAATACTCCTGTATAGCGCCGACTGTAGATGCCCCCATAGTGCTTTCCCAATGGTGTCTGACATAATGTGCCAGCATAAAATGCCCCTATAGAGTGCCCCAAGTAGATGCCCGAATAAGGCTACTCTCCCCCTTTCCACATAGTGTCCCCATGATGTGTGCCAGTGTAAAATGCCCCTATATAATGTCCCCAGTAGATGTCCCCATAGTGCTCCTCTCCCCCCTTCTCTCATGAATGCCAGTATATAATTCCAGTAAATAGGATAGGGCCCCCTAGTAGATTCCTCCATAGTGCTACCCCCTTCTCTATAGAGCCCCCATGTGCGCCATTATATAATTCCAGTATATAGGATAGGTCCCCCGGTAGATGCCCCCATAGTGCTCCTCTCACCCCTTCCCCATACTGGGCAACACTATAGTGTAAATGAAAAAAATAACCACATATACTGACCTCCATGCCACTTTCAGGGACACGATGCAGGGGAAGGGAGATGTTTCTCCACTGCCCCTCCGCAGCAATCGTCTGTATCGCCGTCCTGGGAATTCTACTTTGTGGGGGGACTATGGGGCTAGACTACTGTGTGAGGGTATTATGGAGAATTACTACAATGTAGGGGCACTATGGGGCATAGCTACTGTGGGGGCACTAACAGGGATTCTACCATTCCACTGTATGGGGGCACTATGGGACATAACTACTGTGTGGGTCAGTAAGAGGACATAACTACTGTGTGGGGGGCAATAAGGTGGCATAACTACTGTTTGAGGGCAGTAAGGGGGCATAACTAGTGTGTGGGGGCAGTAAGAGGGCATAAGCACTGTTTGAGGAGAGTAAGGGGGCATAACTAC
The DNA here is from genome assembly GCF_014858855.1 of Bufo gargarizans. Classification (NCBI taxonomy): domain Eukaryota; kingdom Metazoa; phylum Chordata; class Amphibia; order Anura; family Bufonidae; genus Bufo; species Bufo gargarizans. Next base: position 501,979,343 of record NC_058081.1, read on the forward strand.
TGTATGATGGCACTAAGTGGACAAAACTACTGTGTTGGAACACTAAGAAAGCATACCCTCTGAGTAGGTGGGGAGGTTTTGGCAAGTGTTGGCGGTCTTGACTATCTGGTGGGAGGAGGGTTTGCTGAGAAGTTGCTCTGAAAAGGGTGGTAGGTCTCATTTAAAAATTTGCTATGGGGCCCAGCCTTTTATAGTTATGCCCCTATACATGATAATTATATAATGCAGACGTAATGAAAAATATGTAGAGATTTTATTTTTGCAGTTTTTTACAATGAAAATATTTTCAATGGAAAAGGTGCATTTTCATATTTTTTTCTTTTTTAACTTGGAGATTTTTTTTAACTAAAACTTCATTTAACTCTTTTTTGCCACTTATTATTCCCACAAGGGGACTTTAGTATACAATCTTTTGATCCCTTCTATAATGCATTATACTGGCTATACAGTACAATGCATTATACACTCAGTGTTACACTGACAGTCACCATCAGGGTGCGCCACAGAGGCAGAGCCTGACAGGAATACAATGCACGCAGGCTATGGTCTTCATTAGGCCCCAGGCTGCCAGGCTCAGAAATAGGAAAGAGAGGGAGCTCCCTTCCTCGAAACCACTTAGATGTCATGGGCTTTATTTACCGCAGCATCTAAGAAGTTAAATGGACCGGATCGGCACTTCTGCGGATCTAGGCCATTAGAGCAGGAAGCCAGCTTTCATGTTAGAGCTGGGCTCCTGCTCTCCGCTGCACAGGAGACCCGTGCAGCACTTATTCCAGACGACCGTAAAAAGGCAGCGGCCTACAATAAAGCCCATTAAAGACCATCATAAAAAGAATTAATGACCACCACCTGCTGACAGGCTTCCCTTAGAGGGGATGCCCAGTTTCATAATATTGATTACCAATCCACAGGACACATCATGGCCCCTTCAAGCAGCTGATCAACAGGGGTGCACTGATCCGATATTGATCAACTGTCCTGAGATTGTCCTGAGCAGGAAGAGCAGGATCCGATTGATATAAACAGATTTGTGGGAAAAGATTATTAATAACTTGTCATTTATTAATTTAAATTCCTGTTCATACTGGGCTTTGAAGGCAAGGAGACGGTCCTATCAGTGATTGACATACAGTATGTGTACATAGTCATAGAGGGAAGGATGTCACTGATAGGACCGTCTCTTTGACTTCAAAGCCCAGAATCAGCAGGAATTTCAATGAACGAAATACAAGTTATATTGAATCCCACTAAAATATATATATATATATATATATATATATATCAATCTGCTCAGCTCCTCCTGCTCTATAACATGCTGCATTTTCATGGTGCCAGGTTCCCTTTAAATATTGACCAGCACAGAAACATCTACGTATCATACATGCAGCACTTTATCTGGGGCCACTCCGCTGTAAAGTTTTTTATGCCATCTTTTACAGTGGCTGAATAACAATCTGAGGAGTATTTATAAATCAGATATTGTAGCGCTCATATATAAGCCGCTGTCCACTCTGAGGAAGTGTAAACCTGAAAATTAAACTACAGATCTACAATCGATTCTTAATAAATTAAGTGAAACACACAATTATTCAGCAACATCTCATCCAGCTGCAAAATGGCAGTGAAAAAAAAAAATTACACCACGTTTTCAGAAGAAAATCATTATTTTTAGTCAGGGATCCATATATATTGTAAACTTTGCAGAGTGCTTTTTATAGCTAGAGATTTGGGGGAAAATCAAAGAGAATTTCTTATGTGCACTTTGTGTATAGACCAATCTCTCATAAAGGTTAGGAATATATTCTACTAGCGCACGCTAAGAAGACAACGCACTATGGGCCCCATTTTTCAGAATTGACATAACGACCCCTCCCCCCCCAAAAAAAAACTGCCCATGTCACCCATAGAAGCTAATCACAGTGCAGCTTGAGGTTAACACTTTCCTGACAAAGGGATTTTCCATTTTTGAGTTTTCATTTTTCACGCCTTCCCTGAACCATAACTTTTTTATTTTTCCATTCATATAGCCGTATGGGGACTTGCTTTTTGTGGAACAAATTATACTTTATAATGGCACCATTTAATATTGCATAGGATGTAGTAGGAAGCTGCAAAAATACGCTGCCACAGTTTTAAGTTTTTTTGTTTTTACGGCATTCACTATGCGGTAAAACTGACTTGTGCTCTTCATTCTCCAAGCCAGTCAGTTACGCCATATTCTGACTCCCATAACTTTTTTTTATAGCTAAGTCTACAGAGATGTGTGAGGAATTATTTTTTGCGGGACGAGCTGTAGTTTTTGATAATAATTTTGTGGTGTGTATAACTTTTTCATCTTTTAGTGATGAAAAAACAGCAAATCATCAATTTTTTTTTTCTGTTACACCTTTCACCGTACATGATAAGTTTTTAAAATATTTTAATAGTACAGGCATTTTTGCTTGCAGCGATGCTCATGATGTTTATGTTTTTATTGTTTATTTATGGTTCAATCTGTTTATTGGGCAGATTATAAAGGCAAAATAACTACATAACATGACCCATAATATTTCAAATTACAGGCATAGCATATAATAACATAGCTTGTGGGGTTATCAAGACAGGACAGACAAGACAGACTTTTTATTGTTATTTATTTAGATTTTGAGGAGAGGGGATGATTTGAATTTTTATATACTTTTAATTTTTTTATATTTTTAAAAACGTTATTTTACTTTTTTTTAAGGTTCCCAAGGGGACACCAACATGCAATCATTAGATTGCAATTTGTATAGCATAATGCAATTTTCTCCATTACCCTATACATATATCAGTATTTTACAATTCAGTGCTGCCACTTGCTGGCTTGAATGAGTAACTAATGAGCCTAGAAGCCTAGTAATGAGCCTAGAAGCCTAGTACAGGCTATGGCTCATTACTGACATGGAACACCTTCCCCGATTTAACCCCCAGTATCTGAAGGGTTAAATGTCCACGATTATGCAGTTATGCCACAGGAGTCACCCAGTAGCTATGGAGCTCACTCCACTCAAGAGCGGGCCCCATCTTTAACAATCCGACATCTGCCATACACGTACGGTGGACTGTTGGGAAGGTGTTAAAGCCACTACCACGCCAAGAAGGGACATGTTCCCTTTTGGTGCCATGTGAACACATCAGCCACTTGGAGTCACAGAGGGTGTCCACTTGCAGTTTAGCTCAATTCAGTGGAGCTAAGCTGCGAGAGGGTCTACAGCAAAGTGAACAATGGCAGAAATTAAAATCTGCTGTGTAAATTGGCCCTTAATAAATACAGACCTAAAATCCTTAAAACTAATACAAACTTCAGACTAGACATGCTAAATTATTACGGACCCCAGACCCCACCACCTATATAAATGCAGACTCAGACTCCAACCGCTAAATAAATGTAGACCTGCAAAAACAAATACACACCCCAAGCACTACCCCCTAAACTAATACACTACATTCACCATACCTCCCAACCACCCCGGATCCGGCGGGATAGTCCCAGATTGCAGTGGTTGTCCCCCTGTTCCGGTACAGGGAGGTATGTACAGTGTCGGACTGGGGTACCTAGGACCCACCAGTAAAATGTATTTTGGGGGCCCACCCTACAGATACATTCAAATATAATAAATAATCTAACAAGTTTGTTATATGACTATAGGCTGGTTGCGGTTCTGTACATTGAATATATGTATGTAGTGCAGAAAGTTTAATGTGTCATGTGCCACTTGTGCAGGGGGTGGGAGACTAGGGGCCCACCTTGCTCAGGGGTCCACCGGGGGTTTCCCCTGTACCCCTGTGGGCCAGTCCGAGCCTGGGTATGTACCTCTCTCCGGCAGCTTCTGCATCAGCTCCCTGCTTCATTATTCCTCCCCCCTGACGTCTCTAAACACCTCTGGTCTGTGCGCGGGGCGGGGCCGGCCAGCAGTCAGCCTTGGCTCCTCCTCCACAAACCAGGGCAGCAAATGTCCTACTGCTGCTGCTAGGAACAAGGTAAGGCCTCGTTCACACTTCAGTGTTTGGTCAGTGATTTCCATCAGTGATTTGTGAGCCAAAACCAGAAGTGGAGCCTCCACAGACATGAGGTAGAAGGGAAAGATCTGCTCCTGTTCTGTGTTTAGAGTTGCACCTGGTTTTGGCTCACAAATCACTGATGGAAATCACTGACTAAACACTGAAGTGTGAACGAGGCCTAAGTATGTGATGTTTATTTTTTTTACTTCTGTGAGGGGCATATAACTGGGCATATTACTGGGGGCACATAACAGGGCATATTACTGGGGGCATAGCTGGGCATATTACTTGGGGCACATAACTGGGCATATTACTCGGGGCACATAACAGGGCATATTACTCAGGGCATATTAGTGGTGGCACAGCTGGGCATAATTCCATGAGGGGGCACATAACTGGGCATATTACTGGGAGCACAGCTGGGCATATTACTGTGGGAACATATCTGGGCATATTACTGGGGGTACAGCTAGGCATATTACTTGGGACACATAACTGGGCATATTACTGGGGGCACATAACAGGGCATATTACTGGGGGCAAAGCTGGGCATATTACTGTGGGCACATAACTGGGCATATTACTAGGGGCACAGCTTGGCATATTACTGGGGGCATATAACAGGGCATATTACTGGGGGAACAGCTGGGCATAATTCCATCAGGTGGCACACAACTGGGCATATTACTGGGGGCACAGCTGGGCATAATTCAGTGAGGGTGCACATAACTAGGCATATTACTTGAGGCACATAACAGGGCATATTACTGTGGGCACAGCTGGGCATATTACTGGGGGCACATAACAGTGCATATTACCTGGGGCACAGCTGGGCATATTACTTGGGGCACATAACTGGGCATATTACTCAGGGCACAGCTGGGTATATTACTTGGAGCACATAACTGGGCATATATTACTGGGGACACATAACTGGGCATATTACTGGGGGCACATAACTGGGCATATTACTGGGGGCACATAACAGGGCATATTACTGCGGGCACAGCTGGGCATTATTCTATGAGGGGGCACATAACTGGACATATTACTGTGGGCACATAGGGTATATTACTGGGAGCACAGCTGGGCATAATTCCGTAAGGGGGCACATAATTGGGCATATTACTAGGGACACAGGTGGGCATAATTCTGTAAGGGGGCAAAATGTGGGCATAAATACTGTGTGGTGGCATGAAGGGGAAATAACTACTATGTGTGGGGGGGCGTGTACGGACGCTGCTCTGATGGCCGCCTGAAAGACCAGCTCCTGCCCGCACCGAAGCTTTCTGGCCAGCGACTCCTCTGTTCCGGCTCAATAGATCCCTCTCCCTCCCCAATCCCCCTCACCTGCCAGGACCCTTGAACAGTGCGGGGATCGCGTTCCGGGTCCAGCGCTTCCACCGCGCAGCCCCAAGGCATAGAGGGCCTCCCGCCATTCCTCCCTTCCCCCGCCTGACTCCGGCGCTATGAGCAGTGAGCGTGATCCAGCGCTGCAAACCTCTGCTGGAGCTCACCAAGGGACTGGATTGCCACTGGTGGTGTCCTCGCACTGAATCTCAGAGCTGGGGCTCTCACCGGCTGCCCTGGAATTTCGGCCAGCAGCTGCTGAAAGGAGGGATCCCACCATGATGGCTCCTGGATTCACCCCTCAGAGGGAGACATCACGCAAAGGTACTGTGGCTCCTGTTAGGGGACGAGATACTACCCCAGTGGACCCTGCACCTAGCTTTCCTAGGATCCCCCTGCATGAGCCCTGGCAAAATAATCAGTCCCCAGCCCCACCATTGCTGGATCAAGGGGACAGCAGCTCTCCTCTCCCTTCTGACATCTGGGCCAGATCCCCATGCCCTCCATCACTTGCTGTTATGGACCCCCCACCCCTGTCTGAACCTCCACAGCCCTGGGCGAGCTATTTTAGCAGTTTTCCTACAAAAGAGGACTTTCGGGTTCTGATCTCTGAAGGTACAGAAGCCTGCAGAGCTGAAATTGCAGCAGTTCGCACTGATATTAAACAGGTGGTGGACCGGGTGGACTCCCTGGAAAATGCCCATGACGACACTAGGCAATACATATCCACTCTTCATGAATCCATTTCTGCCTAAACGGCAGTGCTCAGGGGCATGTGGCGAAATTTAGAGGACTTGGACAACTGAGGCCGCCGGAATAATATCCGGGTACGAGGCCTTCCGGAGGCTACCGGAGACGAGGATCTCTTTGCCACACTAGAAGCCATATTTAACATGATCTTGGGACAACCACCCTCGCATAAGATCAAGCTGGACAGAGCTCATAGAGCACTCAAGCCCAAGGGCTCTGCTGCACGTCCTAGGGACATAATTTGTTGTGTCCACGACTTCACCCTTAAAGAAGCCATCATGGCTAAGGCGAGATCTTTACGCAACTTTGACTTTGATAGCGCTCCGGTACAATTGTTTCCTGACCTATCCTGGTTCACACTCCAGAAAAGGAGACATCTACAGCCTCTCCTCACATCACTCAGGGACCGCCAGATTGCCTATTGCTGGGGATTCCCCTTTGCCCTGATGGTCCATCATCAAGAAAGAACACATGATCTTCACCCCTTTTGCGAATCGCTCGGAATTCCTATCCCCGACATGTTGGATTTGGAGTTTGAGTCACCAGCGCTTCCGCCATCACGCATTTGGTCTCCTGTAACCAGGAAAAGAAGACCTGGTCCAAGTGCATCCTCTTCTCCGCAGTCTCCTCCGTCATCAGGGCATCATCCATCTGCCTGACCGCCAATGGCTTGGAGGACTTCGTCGTCCTGAACTCTGCCCTTAATCCTTCACGCCCTCAGAATCGACTGTCTCTGATGGGCCCCCATATTGGTTGTTTATTATTTCTGTTAAGCCCTTTATTGCTTTCTTGTTGCTGCATTACGGTGCGGGCTATCTGAAGGGCCCACCTCGACTCCTCTGTTCCGGCTCAATAGATCCCTCTCCCTCCCCAATCCCCCTCACCTGCCAGGTCCACTTTCTCTCATTGGACGATCTTGCCTAAGCTTCTGTATCTTTTTGAGACCTTACCGATTATAGTTCCCCTCAAAGATCTGAGATCCATTCAATCTCACCTCCTTAGATTTATATGGGCGGGAAGGCGTCATAGAATCCCACGGTCAGTCCTTCTATCTAGTAGGCATCAGGGTGGACTAGGGGTACCGGATCTGTCCAAATATTACTGGGCGGCCCAGCTACGTTCTGTCACAGCCTGGGCTTCCTTGCACCCATACTCTGTCTGGGTGCAAGTAGAAAGACTCTGGCTAGCTCCTATACATCCTAACTCCATGCTATGGTCTGGATCTCACAAGACCCTACCCATTAAAGATCTCTTAGTGCCCATGGCTTGTACTAGACGCATATGGCAGCAGTGCAGTGGCAAATTCCCTCTGGTTTCTAACCACTCTGCCATGACCTCCTTTTCGTATCACCCTACGCTCCCTACTAGTCTTACCACATCCACAACGAGACCATGGTTTCAGCGGGGTGTGTTTCGGTTTGCAGATATTGTGGACCCCTTCACTAGGGACCTTTTGCCGTTTTCTACCCTCCAGACTAAATATGATCTCCCCCCCTCCTCCAATTACTTTTATATCCAGATTAGTCACTTCGTTCACTCCATTTTTTCAGGGATCACAGTTTCCCTCCCTCCCTTGAACGCCTTTGCAGGGAAGGGGTACATGAGAAAGGTCTAATTTCTGAGATTTACTCCATATTGCTGACTCCCTTCCCTGATCGGGTTCAAAGGCACTCCTACATGGTGCGGTGGGAGGAGTATCTGGGGAGGGCCTTACCAGACGCACTTTGGCACCTTATATGGAGGAGGGCAGCGAAATCCTCTATGTTGGTACTTCATCAGGAGATCAGGAGAACCAATATAAAATCTTAATGTACTGGTACCACACTCCTGACCTCCTCCATAGAATGAGCCCAGTAGTCTTGGGAGACTGCTGGAGATGCGGCTTACATAGGGGTACATTGCCTCATATTTTCTGGGATTGCCCCAAGATACGCCCCTATTGGACCGGAGTAGGCACCCTCCTGAGTGATATTATTGCAGTGGAAATCCGACCTGACCCTATGTCCTTCCTGCTTAAAGTGGTCCCCATTCAAGTTAAAAAACACTCACTTAAGTTATTACTATTGATACTAACAGCAGCTCATTGTTCTCTCGAGCTTGGAAAAGCCCTGAACCGCCACGGGTTTCTGATTTGTACGCTAGGGTGATGGTGGTCCAAACAATGGAATATTCCACAGCCATGTTTCAGGACAAAATAATACTCTTCAATGCCATATTGGATCTGTGGGATAATTACTGGGCCACAAGGCCACCTTAACGACCTCATGAGAAAGAGGTGTGTCCCCCCCCCTTGTGTCTTTGTCTATGTTATTTGTCTTGTCTTTTGGTTATTAGTTAGGTAAATCATTACTAGCTGAGAAGCTCTGGGCCTTTGGGTCTTTAAGACTCCTCCACTACTACCTGATGTCTTCTTGTTCTAGGATATACCGCTAAGTGGTCCTACTTTGGACTGATTAAAGATAGACACAGTCTCCCTTAGTAAACTTTATTGTTATATTTCAGCTCGGTTTCTCATTTTTCATCATTGATTATTATCGAGTGTTACAAGTGCTCAATCAATATTAACGTGATGTACTTCATGTTTCATCCTTTACCTTGTACTATTGTGCATGAATCTATTGTAAATGTGTATTTTCATTTCTATATTATTTAATAAATATACAATTATTTTAAAAAAATAACTACTATGTGTGGGCATTAAAGGGGTTCTCCTGGAATTAAGAAAATTAAAATACTTAAATATTACTTTATTGCAAATATATTCTCAAATACCTTTCATTATTTATAATGGCTTATTTTGTCTGGGGAGAAATCATCAGGGGAAACAAAATGGCCCCTGTCCCATTAGTTTACACAAAACTTGTCCTGATCACACATGAGGACAAGTTACTTTACAACACTGAGTTAAAGAGCTGCCTCCTCCTCTCTGCTCAAGTTGTCAGGGATTATGATCCTGAATACAGATGATAAGAACTTTAGCTGAATCTCTGGGGAATTTAGTTCATGAGGAGACATGAAGTACAGAGAGACTATGGTAATGGAGACTGCATACAAGTGCTGCTGCTCATTAGCCCCACCTCACTCTCCTCTCATGTCTCCTTCATCATTTCCATTCCCACATAGATTCACCTGTATTCAGGATCATAATCCCTGACAAGCAGAGCAAAGAGGAGGATGAGGCAGCACTGTGGATCATTGTGGTGAAGTAACTTGTCCTGCTGTGTGATTAGGACAGGTTTTGTGTGTACTAATAGGACGGCAGACATTTTATTTCTCCTGATGATTGCTCCCTAGACAAAACAAGCCATTCTAAGTAATGAAAGGTATTTAAGAATATATTTATAATAAAATAATATTTAAGTATTTTCTTTTTTTTTTTATTCCTGGAGAACCGATTTAAGGGGACTGGTTGGGATTAGGTGCATAGTTATGTTTTGGAGTGAAGTTAGTGGCGTGGCCTAGTGCGCAAAAAAAATTGTTCAGCCGCGCTTTGCACCCCACACAATGTGTGCCTCTTTATTCGTTTAGAAAGTTGGGATCTATGCATTCATACACAAGACACTACATTCTCTAAATAAATTCAGACCTCAGGGGTAAAGGCATGGCTTAACAAAGGGTATTATTTCAAAACATGCTCTGAGTTAAATTATTAATTGTTTTTATTTTTAAAATGAAAAGCAGACAAAAATAATGCAAAGAAATCAGGTGTGAACAGGTGTAAAGGGGTAATTGAATGAGCTCCTGTGGAGAAGCATATGGTGCATTCGGAAAGTCTTCAGACTTAGGCCTCATGCACACGGCCGTTGTTTGGGTCCGCATCCGAGCCGCCGTTTTGGCGGCTCGGATGTGGACCCATTCATTTAAATGGAGCCGCATCCGTGGCTCTGTTCCGCGGCACTGCAAAAAAAAATATAACGTGTCCTATTCTTGTCCGCGATTTGCGGAGAAGAATAGGCATTTATATTGCCGGCGCCCGTTCCGTTCCGCAAATTGCGGAAGGCAACACAGGCACCTTCCGTTTTTTGCAGATCCGCGGTTTGTGGACCGCAAAAAACGGCACTGTCATGTGCATGAGGAATAAGGATGAGTGAACTAGTTGGTATTGAACCAGGTTTGTTACGAATTTCACAAATATTTGTTCGCAAAGAGTAGCAGAAGCTTTTAAAGTTTGCTTCAGATAAATCCAGTAAAACTGCGCTCATCGCTATTTTAGTGTATATGTCGTCTGGAAAAAACATGAGGGAAGAAGAAGGATACTCACATGACCCTTAGAGGAAGTGGTGGAGGGCTTGCACTGATTGACTCATAGGTTGATAGATTGCTTGTATGAGCCAATCAGTGCGGTAACAAGCTAGGAGGTTCCCAAGCAGAACATCATTCTGTGTTGGGCTGTGAATGAGGATGAATGGGTCTATGACAGAAAATGATCTTAGGAAAAATGTACAGTCACAGTCAAACATCTATCCTAGTGTCAGGGGCAGTAAAGGAAAATACTAGAAAGAAGAATAGATGTGTAGAATAGGAAATTTTAGCAGGGAAAGCTTTTAGGGAGAGGGCAACTGCGGCTGGGTATGGCTTGCACAGGCAGTGCCTTCTAGCTGCAGCTACTGCCTTTTAATACCGCTACAGCTGCTGCAGAAATTCAAAAACAGCCACCTACAAGAACATTATATTTTTTTTCATTAGAATAGAAAGACAGCTGTGTCTTTTCCGAAACCTCAGGTTTCTACAGAGGCTTATTGCCCGCTTTTTGCCAGTAAAACAATAAACTGGCATTCTGCTGCAGACTACATCATTTTTCAGTGCATCATATCCATCTGAGTTAAACACATTACATTATAGCAAATGCATTTTACTTCAAAAACAATATCTGCTGCAGCTGAGCAATGGTTTCGGTATAAGGCTGGGTGAGGATAATTGCAAGTTGTAATACAAGTGTGCAACATGTGTTTTACAAAATCAGACAGTACTGTTTTGAATCTTTGGGTGAACAGAAATTAAACATTATGTTCAACTCTTTTACAGAGCAACTCTTGGGGGGGTGGGGGGGGTAACAGAGGCAAATCACATAAGGAATAATAAAAAGTTAATATATCACTAACCTAAATATGCAATATTACGGGGTGAAACTCTGTCGGTCATACTATAACACATGGCTTTCTACCACATTAGAACACATGAGCACAGGGTGTACAAGAGATAGGGCAAATCAATACTTACATACTACCTAGGATGAAGTTCTAGGTGGAGTTCCTGAATGTATGTGTGCAAACCAGAGTTATTCCTATCAGCCCCTCCTCCAGTGTGCATCACACATATCTCTGAGAGCACTCAGCAATGTCTTCTTAGCAACACAATGGGGGATGGGTGCTTCTCTAACCCACTACATTATAGGGGAATCTTTATTATACAGGATATTAAAAAGTAATATAAAAGAGGCAGAATTAAAGGGGACAGAACCTATCAGTACTTAAAATAAAATACTCTTACAATATAAATGTGTGTTTTACAATCCAGAGAGTACTGTCTTAAAGAGAACTGTCACCACAAAATGAAATGCAATCTAAAAGCAGCATGTTATAGAGCAGGAAGAGCTGAGCAGATTGATGTATAGTTCTTTGGGAAAATATTCCATAAAACTTTTTTTTTCAACTTTCAATGAACAGCATTGGTACAGGAAGGAGGAGTTATTAGTGACTGACAGCTGTCTCTTATGCACGCTATGTTATCTTATGCTATCAGTTGCTGAAAACACCTCCTTCCTGTACCAATAGATCTTCACAGGTCGTCAAAAAAGCAAATATATAAATGTATAAATCACATGATTTATTGAATATTTTCCCATAAAACTATATATCAATCTGCTTGGCTTCTCCTGCTCTACAGCATGGTGCTTTTACATTACATTGCATTTAGTTGTGACAAGTCCTCTTTAAATCTCTTTGCGGACACACATCAAACAGTAGGCCCAACTCTTTTACAGGGCATCTGCAGACATTTCAAGTGTTGGTGAGTGAGGGAGTGGAGGGGCGATAATTGTAATACAAGTTTTTTACAATAGAAAGTACTGTTTTAAATTTCTGTATGAACACACATCAAACAATAGGCCCAACACTTTTACAGAACAGTTCAAGTGTTGGTGTTTGTGGGAGAGAATGATCACAATACAAGTGTGCAATGAGTGTTTTACAACCCAGAGAGTACTGTTTTAAATCTCTGTGTGAACAAATCAGTAGGCCCAAGTCTTTTACAAAGCATCTCCAGACAGTTTGAGTGTGTTGGTGTGTGTGTGGGTAGGGGGATGCTAGAAATGCAAGTGTGAAATGAGTGTTTCACAATCCAAAGAGTATTGCTCTAAATCTCTGTGCAATCACACATCAAACAGTAAGCCAAACACTTTTACAGAACATCTCCAGACAGTTCAAGTGTTGATGTGTGAGGAAGGAGGGGGGAATAATCGCAATACAAGAGTGCAACGTGTGTTTTACAATCCAGAGAGTACTGTTTTAAATCTCTGTGTGAACACACATCAAACAGTAGTCCCAACTCTTTTACAGGACATCTCCAGATAGTTCAAGTGTTGGTGTAAGGGGGGATGCAAATAACCGCAATACAAGTGTGCAACATGTGTTTTACAAACCAGAGACAAGTGTTTTAAATCTCTCTAGGAAGACACATCAAACAGTAGGCCCAACTCTTTTACAGGGAATCTCCAGGCAGTTTGTGTTGGTGCGTGTTTGTGCATAGGGGGAATACTCAAAATATAAATGCGCAATGCATGCTTTAAGAACCAAAGAGTACTGTTGTAAATCTGTCGGCCTAACACTTTTAGAGAACATCTCCAGACAGTTCAAGTGTTGGTGTTTGTGGAGGGGTATAATCACAATACAAGTGTGCGTGTTTTAAAATCCAAAGAGTACCGTTTTAAATATCTGTGTGAACACACATCAAACAGTAGGCCCAACTCTTTTACAGGACATCTCCAGACAGTTCAAGTGTTGGTGTGTGTGTAGGGGGTGGGAATAATCCCATAGTAGGTAGACAATTTGTTTTTTACACTAGAAAAATCTTTTGTCTTAATCTGCATATTTAAACCCACATAAGACATTAGGTACATTAGGCCAAATTTCTTGAATACGGAAGGGTTCCAAACGAAAGACCCAGGGCCAGGCCATGTCCCTCCAGAGCAAGGATTGCTACCTGTCTAGAAGTAGTAGTAGTGCAACATTATCATTGAGGAGAAAAAGGATAAGATTGTGGATTGGACGGCTCACTCCTCCTCTCAGTCACAGAAGGATGACATGGAGGTGACTTCTGAGTCTGACACCGTGCCTTGGAGCCGGGGATCACAGCATTCCTCCGGCTCTCCTCCTTGCAGTCCCAGAGAAGCCTGTCAGTGGTGTCCTCTCGTCCCCTTCTAGTGGGGCGCCTTCTTTTTTTCTAAGAAGAGAAAACAAAACCCCACCATGCCCTATGGAAGATAGTCAAGGCAGTAGTAGCTACAGAGGCAGTCGTGGCAACTACAAAGCAGAGAATCGGAAGGGGGGCCATGGAGCCCACCATGAGATATCACAGTCTGATAAAAGGTAAGGACTCCAACTATAATGATGTGTTGGACAAGACCTGGGATCCAGATGGGGTGCCGAAGAGGAAGGGGAGACAATTCAGGAGAAGGATGGTGGCCATAGTGGCAATAAAGAGCAGAGGTAATGTAGGGCCAATACCTCCAAAAGAACTGCCAGGGCCATGTCCTCTTATATTGTGGTCAGCTCGTGAACTGGTGATGCTAATACTGTGGGTGCAGGCTTAAAATGTGCCAGACCTACGCCAAGCAACTCCAATATGGTGTTTTTTTTTTCCTCTGCAAGGCCGGCACACAAAACCACAGCCATGTCCAAAATCTGCAGAATTAAAATAAGCTGTGGGCATTCAAATATGGGACTGTCCCGACGAATCTGGGATGATTGGGAGGTATGCTAATTTATGATGAGGTGCAGGCCTCATCATAAATTAGACACATCCTCCTCCAGTCCTTATCCCTAGATTGTCAGTTTCTTGGTGTAAATGTTAGTGAATTTACCAGGGCTGATGACTGGGCCCCGCCATACTCCACACTACCGACCACTCCCCAGTGTTCAGGGCAGCGTAAAAGCACTGCATGCGCCTAAATTTAGGTACACACGTGTTTAAAAAGTCACACAACAGGAATACATCAGTTTTTTAATGCCAAAAATGGCATAAGGGGCCATGGTAAATGATCCACGTTGTGTTTCTTTTTCCTTTTTATGGTTTGCTGCTGCTCCTGTAAACAGTGGCTATGTATTGTTTTGTCTGCTGAGTCGCCAATATATGACATCACTGATAATTCCTCCCCATCCAGCCAGCAATGTGCACGCCCATCCTGTCTTCTATTGCATTCAGCAACTGCGCAATAGAAACAATTTTCTGCCTCTGGGGTGCGTCCGATGAATGCAGCTGGGAAGTGTAGCAAGGGCGCACTCTGATGTTAGGCTTCTGCCTGATGATAGTTGGGGTGCCCTGGATGTTGTAGGTTTGGTGTGGGTGCAAGGCAAGAGGTGTTGGGTGCACGGGCTGGCATATAGTGCAGGAGTCAGTAACCAGGCCAGACATAGAAAATAAACATGTCTCTTTACTAAAGTGCAGAATAGTAGTTTAAGTACGTCCAACAGTATCATAATACAGTGCACCATGACTACGGTGAGGGGGCACACATGAGTATAACTACTATGAGGGGACAAATATGGGCATAACTACTGTGATGGGGTGATGTGGGCATGACTATAGTGAGGGAACACCCATTGGCATAACTACTGTGACATGGGAAATGCGCACATAACTACTGCAAGGGGGAAAATATGGGCATAACTACTGTGAAGGGGACACGTGTGCATAATTACTGTAGAGGGGCGCAGTATGTGTTTACTACTGTGAAGTGGCGCAATGTGGCCATAATTACTTTGAGGTGGCACATTGTGGGCATAACTACTGTGGGGGGCACAATATGGTTTAACTACTGTGAAGGGGCACAATGTGGGCAATACTACTGTGAAAGGGGCATAATGTGGGCATTACTACTGTGACGGGGCACAATGTGGGCATAAATACTGTGAAGGGGCACAATGTGGGCATAACTACCGCGTGGTGGCACAAAGGTGGAATAATTACTATGTGAGGGCATTACGGGGACTGGGCAGGATTGGGTGTGTATAGTTAGGCATTGGGTGGAGTTAGAGGCATGGCTTAGTATAAAAAAAAACACAGCTATTGTCCCTCTTTGTGACTTAATTTTAAAAAGTTGGGATGTATTATTACTATGCGCCTTCCTTTATCTCTCCAAAGTCTCTAACCAGAATTCAAGGCAGTCAGTTTGCAAGTGCCCTGGTCTGGGGCACTGCTCTGTTCCTGAACCGCTGCCATCACCATGCCGTAAATGTACAGCATGGTGCGTTAATGTAATGCTTCCCATGCAGTATATTTATGGCATGGAGCAGAAAGTGATGCTTGCTAAGCAGTATGTCACAGCAGGGGTGCCGGGTGCTGGACCTCCACCGATCTGATAATGGTGACTTATCCTTCGTAGAGCTCATCAGTATCTGTATACACACAAGTATCACTTATTAGGCAAAAGTTGGTTAGCTTTGTATGATGGAAATTTAAAGGGGATTTCAGGTTTTAGGCCCTTAGTATCAGATGTTAGGGTGCGACTGTTGGAACCCGCTGATCAGCTGTTTGGAGGGGCTTTGTTGCTCATGTGAGCTCTGCGGCCTCTTCATAGTTTATTTGGGTCTGAGTATTTAGGATCAGTGATAGTCAGTTCGCAGTGTTCGCCAGCGAACCTGTGCCTGTGCCGGGAGCTGGTCTGAGATCAAATGCAGTCACCGGAAGCAGGCAGTTCCGAGAACAGCCCGATGAAGGCCCCCGGCAGCTGTTCTCGGAACTGCCTGCTCCCAGTGACTGCATTTGATTTCAGACCGGCTCCTGGCACAGGTAAGGGCTTACCTGTGCATCGCCAGACGCCCGGACGGGTGAGTCTACCTTACTAAAGATGCAGCCCGCATGTGTTCACTGGCGAACACTGCAAACTGACCATCACTGTTTAGGATCAGCTGTTGAATGTATTGCAGCTCCATCCTATGAGTTACAAAGCAGGTGCAAGCAGACGGACCAAAGCCATACAAAAACTGCAGTTGGTAAATTTGAAACAAGTAGACCCCGCCACAGTGGTGCCCATTTATGGGTGGGGCTCAGATAAGCCCTGCCCATTTTCAACTGAGGACAGCCCTAGTTTGCAGGGGCTGTCTATAAATATTAGGGACAGTCCCTTGCATAGGCAACTATGCAAGGTTAACAATGAAGAGGCCATACAACTGAGCGTAAGAGCCTCAGATGGCTGGGAGTCTAATGACTATATATACAGTACAGACCAAAAGTTTGGACACACCTTCTTATTCAAAGAGTTTTCTTTATTTTCATGACTATGAAAATTGTAGATTCACACTGAAGGCATCAAAACTATGAATTAACACATGTGGAAATATATACATAACAAAAAAGTGTGAAACAACTGAAAATATGTCATATTCTAGGTTCTTCAAAGTAGCCACCTTTTGCTTTGATTACTGCTTTGCACACTCTTGGCATTCTCTTGATGAGCTTCAAGAGGTAGTCACCTGAAATGCTCTTCCAACAGTCTTGAAGGAGTTCCCAGAGATGCTTAGCACTTGTTGGCCCTTTTGCCTTCACTCTGCGGTCCAGCTCACCCCAAACCATCTCGATTGGGTTCAGGTCCGGTGACTGTGGAGGCCAGTTCATCTGGCGCAGCACCCCATCACTTTCCTTCATGGTCAAATAGCCCTTACACAGCCTGGAGGTGTGTTTGGGGTTATTGTACTGTTGAAAAATAAATGATGGTCCAACTAAACGCAAACCGGATGGAATAGCATGCTGCTGCAAGATGCTGTGGTAGCCATGCTGGTTCAGTATGCCTTCAATTTTGAATAAATCCCCAACAGTGTCACCTGCAAAGCACCCCCACACCATCACACCTCCTCCTCCATGCTTCACGGTGGGAACCAGGCATGTAGAGTCCATCCGTTCACCTTTTCTGCGTCGCACAAAGACACGGTGGTTGGAACCAAAGATCTCAAATTTGGACTCATCAGACCAAAGCACAGATTTCCACTGGTCTAATGTCCATTCCTTGTGTTCTTTAGCCCAAACAAGTCTCTTCTGCTTGTTGCCTGTCCTTAGCAGTGGTTTCCTAGCAGATATTCTACCATGAAGGCCTGATTCACACAGTCTCCTCTTAACAGTTGTTCTAGAGATGTGTCTGCTGCTAAAACTCTGTGTGGCATTGACCTGGTCTCTAATCTGAGCTGCTGTTAACCTGCGATTTCTGAGGCTGGTGACTCGGATGAACTTATCCTCCGCAGCAGAGGTGACTCTTGGTCTTCCTTTCCTGGGGCGGTTCGGATGTGAGCCAGTGTCTTTGTAGCGCTTGATGGTTTTTGTGACTGCACTTGGGGACACTTTCCAAGTTTTCCCAATTTTTCGGACTGAATGATCTTCATTTCTTAAAGTAATGATGGCCACTCGTTTTTCTTTAATTAGCTGCTTTTTTCTTTCCATTATACAAATTCTAACAGTCTATTCAGTAGGACTATCAGCTGTGTATCCACCTGACTTCTCCACAACGCAACTGATGGTCCCAACCCCATTTATAAGGCAAGAAATCCCACTTATTAATCCTGACAGGGCACACCTGTGAAGTGAAAACCATTTCAGGTGACTACCTCTTGAAGCTCATCAAGAGAATGCCAAGAGTGTGCAAAGCAGTATTCAAAGCAAATGGCTACTTTGAAGAACCTAGAATATGACATATTTTCAGTTGTTTCACACTTTTTGTTATGTATATAATTCCACATGTGTTAATTCATAGTTTTGATGCCTTCAGTGTGAATCTACAATTTTCATAGTCATGAAAATAAAGAAAACTATTTGAATGAGAAGGTGTGTCCAAACTTTTGGTCTGTACTGTATATATACACTGGCGTCCCGCCCATATAGGCAGACTAGGCAGTTGCTATTGGGCCCGTGAGTGTGAAGGGCCCGGCCAGGTTGAATTGCCCCGCTCCCTTTACAACCTAAACGCACCCCCCCCCCCCCTCCTTCCTCCTGGCCCCTGCAGCTACTGCCATCTGCCCAAGATACCGAGATGGTAAATAAGCAGGGAGATGCTGTGTTCCCTGCTCTGCTTATTGACCAGCTGAATTTTCGGGGCCATGACCTGACCTGTCCTCCAGTCTTCACTCTGCTGCCTCACTGCCTGATGCCTCCAGCATCATTACAGCAGCAGAGCTTACAGAGAGGGGCCGGCAACTTCAGCAGAGCTTCACTGCGCTGACCTCCTCCTGAGCAGTGACCGCCAGAGGTAGGGATTAACTCTTCCTGGGACCAAACTGAGACGGTACAGACTCAGCAGACAGTGAGCTCACTACAACAATCATAGGTGACTGCTGTGTCTGCTGGCTGAGGCTAGGTGTGCCATATATGTGTAGCAGGGACAGGGTTAGTAGGAGTGCTGGGGTGTGTCATATACTGTGTGTGTGTGTGTGTGTGTGTGTATATATATATATATATATATATGTATACACACACACACACACACACACACAACACTCCTCAGGTCACTGGCAGTAAATAGTCGGTGTTCAGTCTTTTCAGTACAGCAAAAAAGTGGGGGATGTCGCACCACGACATCCCCCACTTTTTTGCTGTACTGAAAAGACTGAACACCGACTATTTACTGCCAGTGACCTGAGGAGTGTTGCTTGAATCGACGAAAGTTGAAAGCACAGATTTCTTTCTAAGAGATATTATCGCCCACTAGCGAAAATCTCCCGATAAAATAGTGCCATAAACAACAAAGGAGGCACGTTTGGGGAGCAAGAATATTCCAAGGTCTGGCGAAAGGTGAAGTCGATCGGAAGGTAAAGTAACTTGCAAGTTATGAAGTAGCAGGACGCCGCTACCTACCCTGTTTAGGCGGGACGCCGCTGGGTCAGGTGTGGGTAAATCATTATAAGAAAAGTGTTTCTTGGTCGCGAATATATCAGACACTATTTAATTGACTCTCTGCAGAACATTTACATCACCGATTTTTTTAAATCAAATTTTATATTTGAACTTTTTTTCAGGATATATCCTTTCTATGGACATTATATCGAATATTTGATCGACAAATTTATTTTATCCAACATGTATTGAATATTGCATTTGCCACTTCAAGTATATATATGGTCTTAATACTGTCTATACTATATTAGGGTATTATCCATTGTAAGTATGTATTTTGTGATTGTTTTTATTGCTTGTTTGACCTCATCCGGTCTAATAAAATCAATTTCTTTGTGTGTACACATGGTCCCGATTTCTTTGAGTGCCCTGTCCATATATACCAATTTTACATTCCTCAAATTGACAGGTGTGAACTAGCTCCAGTTCTGCCATTTTAATCCTTTCGGGGTGCCTAATTCTGAGTTTTGCTATGGGGCCCCATAATTACTATGTACACCCCTGTGTATATATATATATATATAAAAGGGAAATGATGGCGGCACTGGAAAAAAACAAATGCTGATGTTTATTCACCCATGTGGAAGGCAACGTTTCAGCATATACAAGAAAGGCTCTTGTATGAGTAAACATCAATTGCTTTTTTACTTGGAGTGCTGTCTGATTTTCATCTTTATATATATATATAGATGACCTATCCTGGGTGAAATATTTTAAACTTGGAAAACTCCTTTAACCCCTTCACCCCCCAACGCCGTAATGGTACAGCGCTGGCCAGGTCTTTAAAGATGGCGCCTGCTCCGGAGCGCTGCGCGCGCCATAGCCACTACTTATAGCAGACACCCGCAGCTCATGTTGGCAACTGGCAGTAATGCCAATCACAGACATTTAACCCCTCAGATGCCGTAGTCAATCCTGAGGCATCTGAGAGCGCTTTCGGTGGTGCTCTGGCTCCCCCGTGTGGCGATCGGAGGAGCCGGAGTTTGTGTGCAGCAGCTCCTGTCTTTGTGAGTGACAGGAGGCTGCTGCATAGTATTTCTTATGGAGCCCTTGCCTGTAATAGGGCTCCATAGGAAACTAGTAAAATCATCATAGATTCCAATAGCAATCTATTAAAACTAAAAGAACAAAAAAAATAATAATACACATCACGGGTGTCGCGATGTGCAAAAACAACCATAGTATAAAAATATCAAATAGTCATACACACCCCAGAATGGTACCAATAAAAAGTTCAGATCTCCCCGCAAAAAATGAGCCCTCTTACAGCTCTGTACACATAATTACAAAAAAGTTATAGGGGTCAAAATATAGCGACAAAACTTTTTAATTTTTTTATCACTATGTCACCCCATTTGGAATTTATTTCCTGCTTCCGACTACATCATATGCAATATTAAATGGTGGCGTTGGAAAGTGTAACTTGTCCCACAAAAAACAAGCCCTGATATGGCTATGTGAACAGACAAATAAAAAAAGTTATGGCTCTGGGAAGGCAGGGAGCGCAAAATGAAAACGCAAGGGGGGGGGGGGGGCTCCGGGGTTTAAAAGGTTAATAGTCAAAATCGTTTCAGATCTTGTTACATATTCTTCCCAGTTGATACTGATTGCAGGAATGCTTGTCTACTATGGACATCACAGAGGGGGTCCCCGCTTGGGACCCCTTCTAGGAGTTTGGACAGATTTAACATTTTGAGGGGCCGTTTTCCTCCACAGCCTTGTCATGGATTTAAAATCGTACAATCGATTAGACATGCCTGGCTGTCTTTTCTGTCTACAGTAGTAGTGTCAAACTGTGGTCAACATCGCCCTCTGGAGGTCACAACAGGTTCTGCAGTAACATCTAGTCACATCGGAACAACGATTTTAATTTTTACCCTTCGAGCAAATAACATTGCGGTAAACTATCAAGGTAGACCATAATTTATACTAAAATCATCTTGTCCCGGGGATTTTAGACTTTTATGTGCAAATTACAGTGCTATAAAATCAATACTGAGGAAGAACTGCAAGTGCCAGCATGTCCATGGGGCTTGCTATGCTCACATCTTGCAGGGGTTCCTCAGCAACAGCTTTTATTTCTCGGACTCGGAGACGCAAGAATAAATGTACATTCTTAGCTATTGTCTGGTACTCCGAGCCCTAAACCCTGTGCACTGCAGCCTTGTGACCAGCAGGGGTAGCTATGAGCACGCTGGTTACGTACACATAAGGAAGCTGTGTATAGAAGAGGAATTACTGATAAAATGGCGCAGAATACACGGTAATATCTGGATGACATAAAGCTCAGGCTTCTCAGTCCGCACATAACTTCCGAGAGCACATGTCCTCATCGAGTCTGTTGTAAGAAATCTTACCGGGTCGGTTTACAAGGCGCTGTGATGGCCGAGTGGTTAAGGCGTTGGACTTGAAATCCAATGGGGTCTCCCCGCGCAGGTTCGAACCCTGCTCGCAGCGAATATTTTTCACTCCTTTTAATTTACAAATATGTACATTTCATCTTTATTTCTTCGATAAAACCTGCAGTGACATGTTTTTTTTTATGTAATCTGTACTATAACTCTGGATTATAATGGTAAATGGGTTTTCCCTTCAAGCTGACAATATATCCTCAGATTTTATCTCCTGCTGGTCAATAATATCCACAAATCGCTTGAGCAAAAGGTGAATTTGATTTTACAATGGATCATTCTGGTTTGCTATGAAAGAAATCTTTTTCCCGCTGTTCTAATGGCGGTTTAGCCGACGGTAAATTTTCTCGGTTTTCCCTCTGGACACATTTACCAGAAGTTTTTCTTACTTCTTACTTTTCTGTAAAGTGGGTTTGGGGAAAGGGGACATAAGTGACATTCTTTCTGACCTAGATTTCCAGTTGTGACACCAACCTCCTGGAGTGTGCCAAAATTAAGAGGTGTGCCTTATGCCAACTTGTTTTAATAAGACGATAGTCTTAAAGGGGTTGTCCGAGAGAACTAAAAATCTTGGACAAACTCTGCAATCGCTTTAAGTATAAAACAACTATACTCCCCTTACCCCAGCAGCCTTCTCTACAGAGCAGGTCCAGTCCTCCTGCCACTGTTACATGCCAGGATATGGCAACTGACCGCTGCAGCCAATCACTGTCCTCAGCAGTCTACAGAACGTCTCCTGAGAACGCCGATACAGTTCAATAGTGCAGCAGGGAATGGGAACCAATGGTTCCTGGCTCCTCCATTCCATTAGGGCTCGTTCACACAAACGTATTTTGCGTTCTGTATACAGGCCGTTTTCTGCGTTCCGCATACGGTCCGTATACAGAACCATTCATTTCATCGGGTCCACAAAAGATGCAGACAGCTCTCTGCGTGCTGTCTGCATCCGTTGCTCTGTTCCACGACCCCGCAATTTTTTTTTGTCCTGTCCTATTCTTGTCCGTCTATAATAGGCCTCCTGTTCCGTTCCGCAAATTCCGGAAGGCACACGGGCGCCATCCGTGTTTTGCGAATCGCAAAAAAACGGAACGGTAGTGTGAACGAGCTCTTATACTGTAAATCTAGGTCTGAAGCATATGGGGCAGCACTGGCAGTTGCGATGATGTAATTGCGCCAGGACGCAGGTGGTTCAATGACTTCATAGCACCCACCTGCGCTGGGCTGAGGGTAACTCAGTTTTCAGGCCAGAAGAAGCCTGTGGTCTGCTTTACATACTAGGTGTGTATATATTTTTTTTTGGGGGGGGGGGGGGCGGCGAGTATCAGTTATGGGGCATTAGAGTGGAGCAGTACTGGGGGCCAGGGTGACCCTATAACCACTGGGGGCATTATAACTACTGAGGACACAATAACTGCTGGGGGCGCTACAGGGGGATGTAATTACTGGGGCAATACAGGGGGCATTATAACTAGTGGAGGCACTACAGGGGCGCATTATAAATACTGGGGCAATGCAGAGGGTATTATAGAAAGGCACTACAGAGGAACATGAGTACTGGCACAATACTAAGAGCAATTCAGGGGGAATAACTACTGGGGGCACATTACACCTATTTGGGCATTATAACTACTGGGGGCTCTGCAGGGGTCTTATGGAGGGATCTTATTACTGCTGGGAGCATTTTGGGGGCCTTATTAGTACCATGGGACTTTAGAGCATTATAATAGGTATGTAGTGCTGTATAACCCTGTATGCTTTGTAGTTCTGAATGTAATGCCCATCCAAATATGCCCTTAACGAGGGGGATGCACAAAAGTATTCACCCTTTTAGGGCCTTTTAAAAATCCTCACTTCAATTTTTTTCTTCCTCTGAAGCTCAGTATCAGCACAGCCTGTGCGGGTCCTTTTAACTTCCCGCCACCTGCATCACTAATCCTGGCTCAGGTTGCAGGGACTGAAGAGACCCGGACGTGATGCCAAGCTGATAGAACCCTTCAGATCACTGCGGCAGCCGGGCTCCTGCTGTATTGGCCAGCACCTGGTACCTGCTCCAACAGCAGGACAGTTGGCCTTCCCTATGCCTCATCCATGGGCGCTTGCTCTTGTCCCAATCTTTTCTTTCTTCTTCTCTCCGGTCTTTTCAGGTCTCTAGGGTTAAATACATGCGGGGGAGAAGCATGCGACATGCAGGTAATGGACGTAGTCACCGGGCCGAAAGAGAAGGCCTGGCCAGCATGTGTGTATGTGGCACCTATACTAGCTGACATAGCGCGCACAGCCCTGGCTCAGTGATGGGGGGGGGGGGGGGGTTCTTACTTTTAGAGGCTGTTTAACACCTCGCTGACAGTTTTCATTGTTTTTAGTCTTCATCTCCCAGAAGGTGTGGGGGGGGGATATATATCTCTGTATGTGTATACAGTGCACCCCCTCTATATACCAGGCATCTTTTTCAGTTAATGTTAGCAAGCAAAACAAAACAACAACCATCAAGATTATAATAAGTTGAAATAATATATTTTTTGCCAAAATCACCCAGCCCTAGGCAACATGGAGTGACGTCCCAGGATGCAGCACATGACCACTGCAGCCAATCACTGGCCGTAGCGGTCACATGCCATAGCCTGGCAGTCGCTGCTCCTATAATGGTGCCAGAGTAAGGGGTGAGCACGTTTTTTTTTTTTCTTTCTTTTTTTTAAGCTATTATAGGGGTTGCCCAAGATTTCAACCATCTCAGACAACCCCTTTAAATCCCCCCCCCAATGTGCTAGAATTGTGCTCAATTTGCTCTAAAAATGTATAAAAAGTTAGTGGGGGGAGATCTATCAAAACTGGTACGGGGAAAAACTGGTTTAGTTGCCCATAGCAACCAATCAGACTCCACCTTTGAATTTTCAGGGCTCTTTTGAAAAAGTTAAAGATTAGTTGCTATGGTCAACTAAGCCAGTTCACACAAGTTTTGATACATCTCAGTATGTTTTTACACACTTTTGTGCCTCACTAGACTGTTTGAAAAGTCTGTGGGAAAAAAAGGAGGGGTTTGAAAAATAAAGGCCAGCCTAACCCCTCAACACATAATGCCGTACATGTACAGCATTACCTTAAAAGGGATGTATGGAGCAAGCGCTCAAGCTAAGCTTACTGCATAGGGGGTGAGGTGGTATAATACAGCAGGCATCCGCCACCCCTCTCACTTTGTCTAACCCCATAGATGCTGCGGTTGTTATTGACAGCACCATCTGAGGAGTTGAACAGAGGGTTGGGGGGGGGGGGCTTCTGTCCTCCAATCATAGCCCTCCTGGCAAAATTGTGGGGCTCTGATCGGTTGCCATAACAGCCTGGGGCCTTCTGAAGCTTTGCGGGCCCATTCCCTTTCAATGGGGCTGGAACAGATGCGAATCCGCAATTCAATCCCTGAAAAAAATAGAACATGTCCTATTTTTGTCTGCAATTGCAGACCAGAAAAGGCACTTTCTATTATAGTGTCTGTGATGTGTGGTCCGCAGATTGCGGATCGCACATTGCAGGTGTCCGTGTGAATGGACCCTTATACCTGAACTGCCGAGTTGCGACCATGGTGATCCATACCAATCACTAGAATATGGCTGTGGCATTGCGTCTCCGCTAATCCTTTTTTTCTAGGCAGTCATATGGACAGCCATTAACAATAATGACCGTCTATAAAACAACCTGGAAAAGCCAAGTGATGCCAACAGAAGGCAAGCACTAATGCCACTTTATTCTACCGATCAGTTGAGGGGTCACAGCTGTTGGACACTTGCTGCTGTCCATGGGCAGTGTCTGGTATCGCAATTCATATGAATAGAGCCGAGATGCACTACCAGACGCAGCCAATGGCCAGGAGTGGCGCCGTTTCTTGTAGAATATCTTTTTTAATCTCATACAACCCTTTTAACCCTTGACTAGCTGGATGGCTACAGAAAGCAGCCAAAGCATTCAGAGATCATATTGAGATTTGGGATTTAGTGAGGTACAGTAGTTCCTGAATTCATCAACAAACCCACGTCCATCATTCAGAAGAAGAAAAGGTCTGCAAACAAGTCAAATAAAAACACAAACTCCTAACTAATAAATTGCAAGGTTTACTTATGCACATGAAAACCAAATGTCATGAAGACCACCTACTGGGTGCATAAAGAGTTTAGACCCCTGTAACATGATATAGGCATGTGCTGTAATGTGTACTGCAGTTACTCTAGAACATTTCTAGGTGACAAGAAATTCCTGATTAAATTCAATTAGTCCAGAACGAGTTCCCAGCACAGCGAACTGCTGCCATATCGCTTCAGTTTGAACACCCATCAATGGTCCAGGGTGAATAGTTGGTGCAAGACCCAAGAAACCTCCCCAACATCCCAAAAGATAGTTCCATCACGTCACTATAAATACGTTTTATGTCATCTCATCAATAATGACACACATGGCTGCATCTTTATCTACCATCTCTTTACCAGAAGAGGATGCCTCTGGAGTAATGTCCTGCTGGTCTATACTAGGTTCCTGCATCTCCATAGGTTCAGTCTTAATGGTGACTCCACTGTCAGGCAAAGGCAGGTCATCCGGCAACGAGGACAAACAGTTTTGTATCATCTCCACCACCCTCTCCAGGTGCTTCTGAAACCTCTCAGCTGTCTCCAAGCGCTGTCTTTTCTGCACTTCCATCATCACTCGGAGGGTCTCGCGGGCTTGGTGAGGCCGATACTCATTAATAAGGTGATGCATGTGAACAAACAGCAGCTTAAGGTCTTCCAGCTTCTCCTCACGCTTTATACTACCAGGGCTTCTAATCAAAATATCTAGCAGATCTAGGAAGTTGACCAGGATGGACATATTGAGTTTTCTCAGCTCTTTTTTGTGGTCAAACTGCTGAGGATGGAGTCGTTCAATACCCTGACTCTCCAGGGGTCGGATTATCAGGTCATCACACTGAAACTGGTTCCCAAACATCATGTAGCTGTCCTTCACTGGAGGGGGTGGTTTAGGGACTAATCCTTTGCGAACATTGTCATCTGTATATTCTTTGATGTACTGCACAGGTGGAAGAGGCAAGGCGCTTACTTGCTGGGGCTCACCCATGGTGACGGTTAAGGGTCTGAAAAAGATAAGCCATTTACGGTAAATTAGAGAAGAACACACATAGGTTTTCTACTGAAGGGGCTGTATACTTCAAAAAGTTTTTTGTAGATGGGCTCAACCACAACCCGATCACAGAGTGACCCAAAGTGTTCAATTACTCTGCGAATAGGAATATCCATTATAATAATAATAATGATAATATATAACAAAGCATGTGCGATATGGGTGGAAGCCTAAGAGGATGGATCAAAATCTATGGTGTGAGACCTGGGCTGAAAGAGGCCAGCGATGTAATGGTGCAAAGGCACCTATGATGCAAAATGTAGGAACATATGGTGGAAGGGAGTAGTAGGTGTCACTAGATATTAGTGAAAAGGGCCAAGATCAAAGCAGACTAGAGGGAATGTAAGAAAACATGTCCCACATGAGTAGAATAGGTAGGTGAGAAGATGCTGCCTGGTGGGAAGTGGCTGCAGTAGATTGGGGGAGCACCACCAGGAAGGCCTTACCAGAGGAGAGTCAGGAGACCGTATGGAGGACCCCCGTGGGACAGCGTGAACGCGCTGCGGGGAGGTTGTGGTCCAGTGTAGGGGAGAAGACGCTGGCAGCGGCGACTAAGCGCAGTGCGCCTGTGCGGTGCGTGTAGTCACGCGAGATTTCGTGAGACTACGACTGCACGGTAAGATAGGTGGAGCGCGAGATCAAGCAAAATCTCGCTGAGGGCTGTGCGGGCATGTTGGATGTGGGAGGAGGGAAGAGAATCGGGTATAGAGTGAGAGGAAAGGGGAAGGTTGCGAGAATGAGTGCAGTGATAATGTGGACAGCGGGAGGTGTATAAGTGGCAGAAGAGTAGAAAGGTGGAAGAAAGAGAACTACGGAGGTTAACATGGCAGTAGATGCATGTTGTCATATGCGTGCAAAGAATGACGAGGAAAGGGGGAAGCAAGTGGAATAATGTGTAGTGGGAGGAGTGTAGAATATGTGTTTAAGGCTACATGCAGACGAACATTGTTTGTTTCCGTGTCCGTTCCGTTTTTTTTTGTCCGCATCAGTATGTCCCCGCAAAAAAAAATAGAACGTCCTATTCTTGTCTGTTTTAGTCATTGTTACAATGGATCAGTAAAAAAAAACGGATGGCATACAGCTATCATCCATTTTGCAGACCACAAAACACATACGGTTGTGTGCATGTAGCCTAAATAGCAGGGAAGAGAAGGAAAGAAAAGAAGAATGAAAAGAAAAAGAGGAGGGAAAAAAAAGATAAAGAAAAAAAGGGGAAAAAAGGAAGGCGAAAGAAGAAAAAAATAATAAAAATGAATATGAAAAATAAAAAGAGAAAATTAAAAAGAATTAAAAAAGTGAAAAAATAATAATAATAAAGATAAAGTAATATAATAAAATAAAATAAAAATTTAAGAAATTATGGAGGAAAAAGGGAAGAAAGAAGAGGGGAATAGAGTGAAAAAATTGGATGGATGGATGGGCAAAAGTGAAGATATAGTGGAGGGAAGGAACGATGTGTGATGAAGTAAGGTGAGACGTGTGTGTATTAGATGGTGCATGTGATGTGTGAGAGAGAAAGGAGAAAGAGAGGCCGGTCTGGGGTGTATACTACCTCAGGAATCCACCAGGGGATCAATCGGTCTGGAAAGTAAAACGTAAAAAATGAGTTATAGAGAACAAAACTGGTAGACTGCTCATGTGTTATTAAGTATATGGATTAAAGTCCCGATGGAGGCCTTGGGGATGTAGGCTCAGTAGTGTGTAGATCCAGTATGCTTCACGTTCTTTCAGTAGGCGTACATGATTGCCACCGCATCGTGGGCGTTGCACTTTTTCATTGATCTGGAACTGTGCAATGCAATGCTGTGGGGGGGCTTTGTTGAAATGATCAGGAATTGGTAACCAGTTCTTCTTACATCTAATAGTGGACTTGTGGCTTGTGATACGATCCCGTATAGGTTACGTGGTTTCACCCCGCAAGGGCATTTGATGAGATAAATGACAAATGTCGAGTCGCATGTAAATAAATCTTTTATTGGAAAGGATCGGCCTGTATGTGGATGTGTGACATGGTCACCCTTGATTAGATTGGAGCAACAGCTTCAGTGGAAGCAAGGGAAAGTGCCATGGCGTTGAGTCTTAAGGAAAGTTTGTCTTGGTTGGAATATTTGGCTCCCTATGTCAGCTTTGATGAGTTTGTCTTTGAGGTTGGTAGGTCTTTTTAAGCACACTAAAGGTGGGGTTTGGAAAGATTGTATCGTGGAGTAGGTATTTTGTAGGAGGGGCCAATGATTTCGGATTATACGTTGAATTTTGGGCATGAGGGGATGGTAAGTATGAACGAAAGGAACCCGTTCAGGGGTTTCTTTGATTGGTTTTGTGGAGATAGGTGTACCTAGCCTCTTTCAGTGAATTTAGAGGCCACAGTTTGGAGTTGTGCCTGTCGGATGTATGGATCAGAAACAATGCGTTTAACGCGGTGAAACTGGGATCGTGGGAGAGAGATTTTTGTTGCAGATGGACAGCAACTAGAGTAGTGGAGGAGGCCATTGCGGTCAGTCTGTTTTGTATAGAGGTCAATCCGGATCCGGAATTAATGCCCATTGAAAGGCATTGATCCGGATCCGGCCTTAAGCTAAACGTTTCGGCGCATTGCCGAATCCGACGTTTAGCTTTTTCTGAATGGTTACCATGGCTGCCGGGACGCTAAAGTCCTGGCAGCCATGGTAAAGTGTAGTGGGGAGCGGGGGAGCAGTATACTTACCGTCCGTGCGGCTCCCAGGGCGCTCCAGAGTGACGTCAGGGCGCCCCAAGCGCATGGATCACGTGATCGCATGGCACGTCATCCATGCGCATGGGGCGCTCTGATGTCACTCTGGAGCGCCCCGGGAGCCGCGCGGACTGTAAGTATACCGCTCCCTCGCTCCCCGCTCCTACTATGGCAACCAGGACTTTAATAGCGTCCTGGGTGCCATAGTAACACTGAAAGCATTTTGAAGACGGATCCGTCTTCAAATGCTTTCAGTACACTTGCGTTTTTCCGGATCCGGCGTGTAATTCCGGCAAGTGGAGTACACGCCGGATCCGGACAACGCAAGTGTGAAAGAGGCCTAAAGAGATCAAGGGAGTATATGTAAGATTCGTCAAAATGGGCCATGTAGTCATTAGCATAAGGCGGAGCCAGGTTCGCGCCCAGGCAGATCCGCTCTGAACGCAAGTGTGAAAGTAGCCTAAGTTGATGAATAAAGGATGAATTTTAGCGACTGATGAGTGTCACTCCATATGATCTATCTTCATTGGATACAGCTTAGCAAGCAGTTTGCAGGCTGTCATCGCAACGGATCAGAACCCCGCGATTTCACCGCTGGAGTGGTCATTGGAGAACAGACATTGCAGGTCGCCTGGCGTCTGAGCACTGGAGGAAGCAGGTGAGTATTGTGAGGATTCGCTCTGGTAGTTAGAACTAGCAGATGCAGTATGGAGGCAAAGTACACAGTTCTTGAATCAAACAGCGGTGTTTATTCACACATTGGTGTATAACAAAATGCAGATAAGCTGTATCACAAAACGCAGGTGGCTTGGTGTTTGTTCACACAAAAGGAAAGTCCATAAACAATAAAAGTCACCTTTTCTCCTGGGTGTTAATTCACATCCTGTTAGCAGTTCAGCCTCATCAAGTCCATAGGCGGCCTGTTTGCCTTTAGAGGGGCCTGAGTCTTCCAGCCCGGCTCAAACCTTAAATCCCAAGAAAGCCCTCAGTTCACAGCACAAAGACTCCTGAGCTCACTGTCAGAGGGAGGTAAATCCACACACCTGGCAGTGCTGGCTGGTTTTTATGCCTGGCAAAACCCAGCCTGGAACATGGGGAGTAGTCGCCCACCCAGCACTTTAACTACTCCCAGTAAGAGCTGTCCCTGATCAGCTATGACAGCCATGCTAACTCTCAAGGTGTCAAATAGCAATAGCTGCTGCTGACACATAAAATACCGTCTCTCACTTCACCGAGGCCAGGAACCTCGGTGACGCATACCTTCCATCCACGATGATTCCAGGTACCTTCTTACATACCTCCCCCTTTTTTCAACCCTGAGGGGGATAAACACCTGCCATAAAGTATAACCGGGACAGGGCATCTGCATTTCCCTGAAATCGGCCTGCCCTGTGTTCCACGGAGAACTTAAAGTTCTGTAAGGATAGGAACCACCTGGTGACTTGGGCATTTCTCTCTTTGGCTCATCCACTTGAGAGAGGAGTGGTCAGTCACCAGGCGGAACTTTATCCCCAACAAATAGTAGAGGAGATACTCGAGTGCCCACTTGATAGCCAGGCACTCGCCACTATACTATACCTGGTTTTGGCTGTGGTGAGCTAGAGGTTTAAAAAGACAACGGGACGCTCCTTTCTATTGACTTCCTGAGAGAGTACAGCATTGAGGCCTACTTTGGAGGCATCTGTCTGTACCACAAACTCCCTATTGAAGGCCCAGGGCTGACTTCAAAGTGGAAAAAGCCTCTTCCGCCCACCATCCCAGCGTCCCTTCAAGAGCTCTGTCAAGGTCGCGGCTATAGTGGCAAAATGGGGAACAAATCTCATGTAATAGCCTATCATTCCTAGGAACAACTTTACTTGTTTAGTGGTGACTTGTTTATCGCCTCTATTTTGTTTACTTGGGGTTTGATCATTACACGCCCTATGACATACCCCAGGTATTTTGTCTCCTCTAACCCTATCACACATTTTTTTGGGTTAGTGGTTAGAGAGTCTACTACAGCCTGCACTTTGGGCAGGTAGCTTTCCCAGTCGGTACTGTGGATTTATTTATTTATATTATGCACTTATATAGCGCTACTATATTCCGCAGCGCTTTACAGACATTAGCATCCAACTGTCCCCAATGGGGCTCACAATCTAAGGTCCCTATCAGTATGTCTTTGGAGTGTGGGAGGAAACCGGACTACCCAGTGGAAACCCACGCAAACATTGGGCAAAAATACAAACTCCATGCAGATTCGAACCTAGGACCCCAGCACTGCAAAGCACCAGTGCTAACCACTGAGCCACCGTGCTGCCCATATGGATGGCAATATCGTCCAAGTAAGCTGAAGCGTACTGACGATGTGGTCACAGCACAATGTCCATTAGCCTTTGAAAAGTGGGGGGCGCCTTATACTGGTACAGCCCCTCCGGTGTAATGAAGGCCGTTTTCTCTTTGGCAGCCTTCGTTAAGGGTACCTGCCAGTACCCTTTGGTGAGGTCCAAAACAGAAAAATACCGGGCTTGTCTCAATCAGCTCGTCTACCCGGGGCATGGGATACGCTTAGAATTTAGATACCTTATTTAATTTTTGAAAATCGTTACAAAACCGCAACGTCCCGTCCGGTTTGGGTATCAGTACTATAGGGCTGGCCCACTCACTTCTAGCCTCCTCAATGATGTCTGGTTGCAGAATTAGTTGTACTTCCTCAGAGATGGCCTATCGTCGAGCTTCAGGTACCCGGTATGGTTTCAACCGGATTTTGGCCTGCGGCTCAGTGACAATGTCATGCTGGATTATGGAAGTGCATCCAGGAAGGTCTGAGAACACATCCGTGTTCCTGCTGACGAACTTCCTGGCCTCCTGAGTCTGTTTAGAGGAGAGGCTGTCAGCAATCTTCACTGTGGCAACCACTTCCCTTACATCAGACTTTTGGGCCGGAACCTCTCCCCCTACTTCTCCAACCTTTTCGAGTACCTCGTAGGGTCCCTGCCACCTAGCCAGTAACTTTCTGTCCACTGTCGGTACCAGAACTAAAACCCAATCCCCCGGGTTAAAGATCCGGACCCAAGCCTGACGATTATACACTCCACTTTGAGCTCGCTGAGCTGCCTTCATATGTTCCTTTACCAGTGGCAACACGGTTTCCTATATGTTTCTGCATCTGGGTGACGTATTCAACAACACTTTTATATGGTGTGGGTTGTTGCTCCCACGCCTCTTTGGCTATGTCCAACAGACCACGTGGATGTCTGCCATATAGTAGTTCGAAGGGCGAGAACCCAGTAGAGGCCTGGGGCGCTTCTCGCACTGCGAACATAAGATAGGACAGAAGGAGGTCCCAGTCTTTTCCATCCTTAGCTACTACTCGTTTTAACATAGTTTTTAACGTTTGATTAAACCTTTCTACTAGGCCGTCAGTTTGGATGTCCATATCTGTTTGATATTCAGCAACTTACAGAGCTCCCGCATGACCTTGGACATAAAAGGAGTCCCCCTGGTCAGTCAGAACCTTTTTAGGTATCCCCACTCGGGAAAACATCTCCATTAACTCTTTTGCTATGAGTTTGGCCGATGTATGTCTCAGTTGCACCGCCACCGGGTACCGAGTGGCGTAGTCCAGGACTACCAAGATGTGTTGGTGCCCCCTAGCGGACTTCGGTACTGGGCCTATGATATCCATAGCGATTCTCTCAAATAGTACCTCGATAATCGGGAGGGGCACTAAGGGACTGCGGAACAGGTGCTGGGTCTAGTGGTTTGGCAGGTCGGGGAAGACTTACAAAAGTCATCCACCTCTTTAAAGACACTGGACCAGTGAAACCATTGTAGTATTCAGTCCTGTGTCTTCTGCAGTCCCAGATGACCCCCGAGAACATGTTGGTGGGCTAACTCTAACACGAGTTTTCGATAGGCCCAGGACACCACCAACTGTTCAACAGGTTAACCCTGCAGCTGGTTTACCCGATATAGCATATTCTGGTGGACCACAAAATGGGGAAACATCAGCCCCAGGTTGTTGGAGTACACCATCAAGTATTACCACATTCTCCCAGGCCCGGGATAGGGTTGGATCTCGGTATTGAGCTGTACCGAAATTTTCCCTGGAGACATTGAGGTCTACCAACCCAGGACCCAGTGGCAACTCCTCTACATCTCCCGCCATAACCCTACGCGGGGTTGTCTCCCCCTCTTCCACCGAAGTGGCGGTCACCCCTACCACTGGCACTTTGGCCTCAGGTTCCCAGGGTTCTGGCCGTTCTGGCCGTCCCCCTGAACAAGGCCAATCTCCTGGGCTTCTGCCTGTCTCAGGGGTATCCGTAACTCTCACAACCGGCCATAGGGCAGGGAAAGCTGGAAAGTCTCTCCCTAATATGAGTTCATAGTGGAGATTTGTGGTGACTGCCACTCCGTGAGTCCACCTGCCGGCCACCGTGGTTAGAGATACCAGCGCGGTGGGGTAGTCTTTCAAGTCTCCATGAATGCACATCACCCCAACTTTCCGGCCAGTATACTCAGCGGACAGCACCAGGGTAGCCCTTACCAGGGTCACCAAGCTCCCTGAGTCCAGCAGCGCCTCCGCTTGAGTGTCTCCCACTTCCACCTGGCACAAGTGGTCTAGAGCCTCCGGGGTACCTGTGGCACACAGTTTCCTAGCATATAGTGATTGTCGGTAACCACAATTAGTGTCTATGGACTCAACCCGATGAGGACACTCAGCCCTGGTGCAGCCAGGTTCCTGACACCACCAGCAGATTAACAGGGTTTGGTGCATTGGAGGAACCTCCCGGGGGGGTTTCATTGGCTCATACCGGTGGGCCTGGGATGGGGAGTTCTGAAGTTTGCCTGCCCTCCTCCCAAAAGAACCCCCCTTGAGATTCTAGGTGGCCTCATAGCGTTCCACCAGGTCCACTATTTCCAGGGTTTTCCAGTAGATATCTGGCCGATCCAGTGCTGGAGAGGGGGTGGCAGCGCCCTCCAGAATATGTCAGCCAATAGTCTATCCAGCATAGCCGTGGGATTTAGCACATCAGGCTGTAGCCACTTTTGCAAAAGATGGAGTAAGTCATAATACTGGGGTCTCACGGGCTCAGCCAGCTTAAACCCCGACTGATGTACCCGCTGGGCCCGGACCAACACATTCACCCCCAGTCTTACCAAAATCTCAGCCTTTACCTTCGGGTAGTCGGCCGCTTGATCGTCCGGCAAGTCGAAATACACCTGCTGGGACTCGGGGCAGCCCACTGGTCTCGGGGCAGCTTTTCCCTGGTGGCCACTTTCTCGTAAATCACCAGGTAGGTTTCGATGTCGTCTGCGGGTGTCATCTTAAGGATCACTGCACAGACTGCTTTCCGGGCATCGTGGACGCTTGGGGTTGCTCCTGCTGTATGCAAAGCCATCACGTGTTGTAACAGCAACTGGTTGGTCTCTTGTTGCTGCTTATTAGCCTCCCGTTGGTGCAGGTTGGTCTCTCACTGCTGCAAATTAGCCTCCATGAGGGCCTTCACAACAGCCTCCATTTTGTCGTGGGGCACGGGTTGAAATACAGCTGGTTTCATGTACAACAAACAACTGTGTTCAAAAATGAAAACCCAAAAATATATCGGCGTTCACACCAGCCTCACTGCACTTGCCCGCATCCTCCACCAATTGTCGGGATTCGCTGTGGTAGTTAGGGCTAGCGGACGGAGTATAGAGACAAAGTACACAGTTCTTGAATCAAACAGCGGTGTTTATTCACACATTGGTGTATAACAAAATGCAGATAAGGTGTATCACAAAACGCAAGTGGTTTGATGTTTGTTCACACAAAAGGAAAGTCCATAAACAATAAAAGTCACCTTTTCTCCTGGGTGTTAATTCACACCCTGTTAGCAGTTCAGCCTCATCAAGTCCATAGGCGGCCTTTTCGCCTTTAGAGGGGCCTGAGTCCTCCAGCCCGGCTCAAACCTTAAATCCCAGCACAGCCCTAAGTTCACAGTACTCAGACTCCTGAGCTCCACTGTCAGAGGAAGGTAAAGCCACACACCTGGCAGTGCTGGCTGGTTTTTAGGCCTGGCAAAACCCGACCTGGAACATGGGGAGTAGTCACCCACCCAGCACTTTGACTACTCCCAGTAAGAGCCGTCCCGGATCAGCTATGACAGCCATGCTAACTCTCAAGGTGTCAATTAGCAATAGCTGCTGCTGACACATAAAATACCGGCTCTTACTTCGCTGAGACTAGGAACCTTAGTGACACATACCTTCCATCCACGATGATTCCAGGTACCTTTTTACAGTATTTATAGTTTTTTTTTTTTTATCCTCTGAAGGGGCATTACTACTGTGAGGGGGCAAATTATCTAGCATAACTACTGTGAGGGCGCACATAATCTGTCATAACTACTGTGAAGGGGGTTACATAATCTGTCATAACTACTGTGAAGGGGGTACATAATCTGTCATAACTACTGTGAAGGGGGTTACATAATCTGTCTAGCTACTGTGAAGGGGGCACATAATCTGAAATTACTACTGTGAGGGGGGCACATAATCTGGAATAAATACTGTGAGTGCGCACATAATCTGTCATAACTACTGTGAAGGGGGTTACATAATCTGTCATAACTACTGTGAAGGGGGCACATAATCTGAAATTACTACTGTGAAGGGGGCACATAATCTGTCATAACTACTGTGAAGGGGGTTACATAATCTGTCATAACTACTGTGAAGGGGGCATATAATCTGTCATAACTACTGTGAAGGGGCACATAATCTGGCATTACTGTGAAGGGGGCACATAATCTGAAATTACTACTGTGAGGGGGCACATAATCTGGAATAAATACTGTGAGTGCGCACATAATCTGTCATAACTACTGTGAAGGGGGTTACATAATCTGTCATAACTACTGTGAAGGGGGCACATAACCTGAAATTACTACTGAGAAGAAGGCATATAATCTGGCATAACTACTGTGAAGGGGGCGCACATCTGGGCATAGCTATTGTGAGGGACCATGTATCTGGCCATAGCTACTGTGAAGGGGGCACAATGTGGATATTACTACTGTGTGCTGTCACAAAGGGGAAAGAATGGGGGCGTGGCTTGCTCATGGCTGATTAGGACGTGTGTCGATGCAGCTCTCCCGCCATTCCGGCCTAAACAGCTATTTTCACGCTATAAATCTGCTAATACCTGATCACAAAAGAAAAACAGCAAAGGGCAATGCGGATACCGACCAGCAAGGTGACGGAGCCGGCATTCAGAAATTCTTCGGATCCCAGCCGAACACAGCGGGACAGCAGGGAGCTTCCAAGATGGCCGCTGGCACCTCCACGCCGCTTCCAGATCGCAGCTCCCGCTCGGCTCCCTCAGATACTGACTCCAGGAGTCCCTCCTCGTGTACCTCCGATATCGGATGGGACCTACAAGCTCAGCTACGAGCCCTACCTACCAAGGAGGACTTGGAACATTCGGTCTCCCGACTCGAGCAGACCTACAAATCAGAGATGGAGGTACTGAAGGGGGAAATCGTTCACTTGGGACACCGGGTGGAGGCCTCTGAAAAAACACAGGAGGCCGTCTTTGAGCACCTTGCAGACCACCAGCAGGTGATTTCTGCACATTCCATGCAGATTTCCCAGATATTATCCCACATTGACGACATCAATAATCGTCACCGGAGAAACAACCTCTCCGGGGGGCTAGCAGAAACCGTTACGCCGGCTGACTTAGAAGCCACTGTTCAGGCGTTATTCAGCTCTCTGTTGAAGAGATCAAACGATACTCCCATCGAGCTGGATCGAGTTCACAGGGCTTTGGGGCCCAAATCGTCCGATCCCAACAGACCACTGGACATTGTGTGCCGGGTGTACTTTTTCAAAATCAAGGAGGACATTATGAGGGCCACGCGACAGTCTGAGGACCTGTCCTATCAAGGGGCTCAGATACAGATCCTGCCAGAGATCAAGAGAACACTGCAATTACGCAGAGCGGTTCGCCCTATCCTTGCCCTAGTAAAAGAGAAGGACATTATATACCGCTGGGGCTTTCCGTTCCAATTGCATGCCAGGAAAGACGGCAAGATGGCGACGTTCCGAGACCTGGAGGATCTCCCTAAATTCCTGGAGACTTTCTCATTACCCAAGATTTCCCTCCCAGATTGGCCGGTGATGCCATCTCCAGCACAGCTGCCAGACAGAGTGCAGTGGACACAAGTATCTCCGCGGTCAGCGAAGTCGAGGAAGACACTGTGATAACCATGTTTATTCTACCTGTGCTGGACTATTCTATGTCCACTTCTCAAGTAGTCCTTTGCACTCGTTCTGCATACCTCAAGGTTCACGTATTCAGTTCCTATCCAAAGTTATAGCTAGTCTTCTCTAGCTGTTCTCCGCTTTCATTAATATACCCCTGCGAGTATTATCTGCAGTTTTGTTAATTTTGGTCGTGCCCTAGCTCCCATTTCTGGGACTAGGACAGGGGCATTACCATGTTCACCAAATAGCTTATTACCAGTTATGTCTTCATTGTGAGTGGCGGGAGGGTGCTTGCTCATCCTGGGCTTCCACCACTTCTACCTGTTAAGGCCTCATGCACACGACCGTTGTGTGCATCCGTCGCCGTTGTGCCGTTTTCCGTTTTTTTTCACGGACCCATTGACTTTCAATGGGTCCGTGGAAAAATCGGAAAATGCACCGTTTGGCAGCCGCATCCGTGAGCCGTGTTTCCTGGCCGTGAAAAAAATATGACCTGTCCTATTTTTTTCACGGCCAACGGTTCACGGGCCCATTCAAGTCAATGGGTCCGTGAAAGAACACGGATGCACACAAGATTGGCATCCGTGTCCGTGATCCGTGGCCGTAGGTTTTAGTTTCATACAGACGGATCCGAAGATCCGTCTGCATAAAAGCTTTTTCAGAGCTGAGTTTTCACTTCGTGAAAACTCAGAACCGACAGTATATTCTAACACAGAGGCGTTCCCATGGTAATGGGACGCTTCTAGTTAGAATACACTACAAACTGTGTACAAGACTGCCCCCTGCTGCCTGGCAGCACCCGATCTCTTACAGGGGGATATGATAGTACAATTAACCCCATCAGGTGCGGCATTGTACTATCATATCCCCCTGTAAGAGATCAGGGCTGCCAGGCAGCAGGGGGCAGACCCCCCCCCCCTCCCCAGTTTGAATATCATTGTGCGGCCCCCCCCCCTCCCCTGTTGTTAACTCGTTGGTGGCCAGTGTGCGCACCCCCCTCCCTCCCTCCCTCTATTGTTTTAATACATTGGGGCCAGTGTGCGCGCACCCCCCCAACCCCCCCCCCTCCCTCCCTCTATTGTTTTAATACATTGGGGCCAGTGTGCGCACCCCCCCAACCCCCCCCCCCTCCCTCCCTCTATTGTTTTAATACATTGGGGCCAGTGTGCGCACCCCCCCAACCCCCCCCTCCCTCTATTGTAATAATAGCATTGGGGCCAGTGTGCGCACCCCCCCCCCCCCCCCCCCGATCATCGGTGGCAGCGGAGTAGAAGATTTTCATACTTACCTGGCTGCTGGCTGCTGCGATGTCTGCGTCCGGCCGGGAGCTCCTCCTACTGGTAAGTGACAGCAATGCGCCGCACAGACCTGTCACTTACCAGTAGGAGGAGCTCCCGGCCGGACACAGAGATCGCAGCAGCCAGCAGCCAGGTAAGTATGAATCTTCTACTCCGCTGCCACCGATGATCGGGGGGGGGGCCCCAATGCTATTATTACAATAGAGGGAGGGAGGGGGGGGGGGTTGGGGGGGCGCGCACACTGGCCCCAATGCTATTATTACAATAGAGGGAGGGAGGGGGGGGGGTTAGGGGGGCGCGCACACTGGCCCCAATGCTATTATTACAATAGAGGGAGGGAGGGGGGTGCGCACACTGGCCACCAACGAGTTAACAACAGGGGAGGGGGGGGCCACTGGCCACCAATGAGTTAAAAACAGGGGGGGGGGGTCTGCCCCCTGCTGCCTGGCAGCACCTGCCAGGCAGCAGGGGACAGTCATGTACACAGTTTTTTTTGTATATTCTAACCTGAAGCGTCTCCATCACCATGGGAACGCCTCTGTGTTAGAATATACTGTCGGAAATGAGTTTCACGATGTAGCTCATATCCGACAGTATATTCTAACATAGAGGCGTTCCCATGGTGATGGGGACGCTACAAGTTAAAATATACCATCGGATTGGAGAAAACTCCAATCCGATGGTATAACAGAACTCCAGACTTTACATTGAAAGTCAATGGGGACGGATCCGTTTGAAATGGCACCATATTGTGTCAACATCAAACGGATCCGTCCCCATTGACTTGCATTGTAATTCAGGACGGATCCGTTTGGCTCCGCACGGCCAGGCGGACACCAAAATGACTTTTTTTTCATGTCCGTGGATCCTCCAAAAATCAAGGAAGACCCACAGACGGAAAAACGGTCACGGATCACGGACCCACGGACCCCGTTTTTGCGGGCCGTGAAAAAAAACTGTCGTGTGCATGAGGCCTAAGTCTGTGTGGCAGAGATTTCCCTGAGATGCTGAATCCTCAGGCTGTATGCCACTGGTTACTGCCTTATGTGCTAATTGTGAGTCTTTGTTTTGTCTACCTAGTCTTGTCTTGTCTCCCTTTTTGTTCTCTCCTTCCCCTTTCCATTCCTGATAAATATGTACTTAGGTTCTTAAACTATGTTGTTCTAGCTAGCGTCTATTAGATTCAGCTCTTACAACGTGAACGGTTTCAATAAACCTGCTAAGCGCAACCAAATCCTGTATAGCTTGCATAAACAAAAGGTCTCGATAGCTCTTTTGCAGGAGACCCACTTCAAAACAGGACATGTTCCCTCCTGCAAAAATAGATATTACACGACCTGGTCGCACTGTATGATTCAGAGTCCAACTCTCGGGGTGTGTCCATTGCCGTCCACAAATCAGTACCTTGTGAAATTATAGACACAGTATCTGACGTTTCTGGCCGCTTCCTTTTCATTAAGGTTTTCTTATCGTCTAAAATCCTAATAATTGCTAATGTTTACTTCCCTAATGCAGGGCACTCTCGTTTTGCCTCCAAGATGTTTTCCACCTTGATTGACTTTGCAGATGGCCTACCGATAATCCTGGGTGGAGATATTAACTTCCCCTTAGACGTTTCCCTGGATGCCTCCTCCGGTAGGTCCTCTATTTCCCCTGGGGTGGCCCGTAGCTTCAAGAGACATCTCCGTTCCCTTAAATTGATAGACGTATGGCGCATTTTATTTCCTACTTCAAAAGACTACACGTTTTTTTCTGCCTCCCACAACACATATCACCGCCTAGACTATATATTCATCTCCCACTCCTTACTTGACTCACGCCCAGCAGCAGGCATTGAACCTGCATTATTTTCAGATCACTCTATGACTTGGGTGGCTCTAGACATTGGTGACTCCTCCAGATCATTCGGTTCCTGGAAACTCAATGACAACATACTTAGAGATCCTGTCTGTGCAGCTGACATTAGATCCGCCCTCTCTGATTTTGCTCTGAATCATGAATCTGACCCTACTAGCCCGACCATTCAGTGGCAAGCCTTAAAATGTGTGATTAGAGGTAGACTCATCTTACACACTTCCAGACTTAAGAAAGTGGCCCTAAGTGACCCTAAGTGGCCCCCCATACAGATTTGCGGATTTGGAGCAGAAGCATAAGGGGTCACTCTCCAATGAGGTTTTCCAGGAGCTTTGTGAGACTCGCACAGCTCTCAGGAAAATAATTGATCAAAAGTACCTGGGCGCTAGGGACAGGCTGCAAAAACTCTTTTATGGTCACGGTGATAAAAGTGGTAGATTGTTAGCGAGAATGTTGCGACCAAGATCGAACGCCTCATATATTCCTTCCCTAAATCGCAGGGTGGGGGGTCGGGTACACGCGACAGGGGACATACTCCAAGAATTCCGCTCCTATTATGAAGAATTGTATAACCTTAGAGGGAAGTTCGCGGATTTACCCATAGACGCTAAAACGAAGAAGATCAGGGATTATATGTCCGGCTTGCTCGGCCCTAAATTATCCTCTGAACAGAGGGAGGAATTAGAGGGAGAGATAACGGAATCGGAGGTTCATAAAACAATTAAGGGACTGATAGTTGGTAAAAGCCCAGGCCCGGACGGCTTCACGCCTCGCTTCTACAAGCACTTTTTGGATGAGATTTCTTCCCCCTTTGCTAGAATGTGCAATTCCTTGGCGGATGGCTCGTCTTTCCCTCCCCAGGCTTTGATGGCCCATATTTGTGTTATTCCAAAACCGGGGAAAGACCCGTTAGCATGTAGCAATTATTGTCCTATATCTCTGATCAACGTAGATGTGAAGATCTACGCAAAAATCTTAGCAGATAGAATGAAACCGCTTATACCATCTTTGATTCACGTGGATCAAGCTGGCTTTGTCCCAGGGAGAGAAACACGTGATAATACCATTCGTTCCATTGCCATCATTGACCAAGCTAGTAAAAGGGGATCTCCTCTGTGTCTTTTATCGATCAACGCAGAGAAAGCGTTCGATCGGGTAGACTGGTCCTTTCTGATTGAATCCCTGAAAGCGTTCGGTTTCGGCCCGATAGATAGAATTCTAGCATTGTACCGTGACCCTAGCGCCCAGGTCCGAGTTAATGGATCATTATCGACACCTTTCCGTATCCATAATGGCACCAGACAAGGGTGTCCTCTTTCCCCTCTGCTATACATTATGGTTATGGAATTTTTAGCCAGAGCTCTTAGGGCCAATGAGTCCATCAAGGGCCTGAACATGGGCGACCTAGAGTCGAAGATTGCCATTAATGCGGATGACCTCCTTATCTACTGCACAGATCCATTGGTCAGCTTTCCTAACATACTGAAAGAATTCTTGACCTTTGGAGACCTTAGCAATTTCAAAGTGAACCTTCATAAATCAGAGGTCCTTAATATTACTTTGCCCCAAGACTTGGTCAACAATCTGCAAGCCTCTTTTCCCTTCCGTTGGGCTCATGGTCACATAGCTTATCTGGGTACGGCCATTCCTTACGACTCAGCTAATCTCTTTTCTTTGAATTTTACCCCCCTTATTTAGGATGTTAGGAGGGACTTGAGGGCCTGGAAGTGGCTTCCATTGTCTTGGTTCGGTAGGATACACACGCTCAAAATGAATATTCTCCCACGTATCTTATACCTCTTTCGCACCATCCCCATACCCCTCCCAAACACCTTCTTCAGAACTCTAAGATCTATGTTTCTTAAATTTATTTGAGCGGGCTCTTCTCCTAGGATGGGGATGAGATTTTTGGTGCGCCACAGATCGAGAGGAGGCGCGGGGGTCCCGGACCTACCAAACTATCATAAAGCGGCAATCCTCTCATACATACTGGATTGGTTCCACAACGGACAATCTAAAAGATGGATCCAGTTTGAGAAACATGAGGTGGGGTTTCCAACCCAAAATCTACTCTGGATCTCTAGGTCTAAGAGACCCTCGTGTCTTCCCCTTCTGACCACGGGCATTCTGAAAATTTGGGATAGAATTGCATTACCACTAGGTCTTACTCAGTTCCCCAGCCCTATGACCCCCCCTTTTTAATAATCC
Source organism: Bufo gargarizans (assembly GCF_014858855.1). Classification (NCBI taxonomy): domain Eukaryota; kingdom Metazoa; phylum Chordata; class Amphibia; order Anura; family Bufonidae; genus Bufo; species Bufo gargarizans. The sequence goes on from NC_058081.1 coordinate 502,022,431, forward strand.
TGACTTCCCTCTGGGCATAGGTCGTAAGTCGTTTTTGGGTTTGGACCATGCAGATAACCCTACTGTATCTTCAGTTATGGAGAGGGGTTCCCTACGGCTGCTTTCTTCCTTCCCAGAAGGGGCGCCTAAAGGAGCATGGCTTTGGTACATCAGTTTAAAAAAAATTCTGTCCTCCTTGGGCCCCAATAAAGCTCTCTCTAGAGATCTCACCTCCTTTGAGGCACTGTGCACCCAAGCATCCCCCCCCCCCCACACACACACACACTTAGTGTCTCTGGTCTACGGGCTACTCCAGGGGAAAGATGATAACATCTCCAACCTACCCTTTGTAAGGGTTTGGGAAAAAGAATTGAGGAAATCGTTTCGTTTCCTTCTGAACTATGGGAGAAGGCATTCGAGTTATCTCATAAGTCATCTGTAAGCTGCAGACTCCAGGAGAAGAATTTTAAGATTATGTCCAGATGGTATAGGACCCCGGCCCTGCTACACTCTTTCCTTCCAGCATTCCCTAGCACATGCTGGAGGTGTGGCCATGAGGAGGGCAATATGTCTCATATCTGGTGGTTCTGTAGCAAAATCACATCCTTTTGGGAAGCTATTAATGATTTGTATGATATGGTCAGTGGCAGTTCTTCCAGGTGGACTCCTGAGGGCGCTTTGCTTTCTATGTTTCCTAGTTCTACCTCCGCTTTGAAAAAAGGTTTCCTAAGATTCTTTGTACAAGCCGCTCGCCTGGTTATACCTAGGTTCTGGAAATCCACATCCGCCCCTCTCCCTAGGGACTGTCTCATCACATTCGAGAAAATCTACAGAATGGAGGAGCTCTGGGCAGAGGACATGGGTAACTCCACCAAGTTCTTAAAAATTTGGACTCCCTGGATCCTGTTTAAGGGATCTCCTGATTATGCCAACTGGTTAAATAGAGATGTTGCCAGTTCCTAGGGAGATCACATCTCCAATACGAAGTTTCATTATCTTAGACTTCACTGATAGCCCCATCTAAGCTTAGGAGTATTTTACTTGAGGTCCGGGCACCTTGGGATTTACTCCAACTCGTTTAATATACCATTACTTTTCTTGTCAGGAAACCCTCTCCCCTCTCCCTCCTTTCCCTACGTGTTCTTGTCTTAGTCAGTTATTCTTGGTGTGTAGTATAAGTTAGAGCTTTTTGTCTCTCTATACTTGTAACTGAGATTTTGATATGTCTTTTCAATGGAAGTTGTGATCACGAGATATATTCCTATTTGCATTTTTCTAGAATGTATTTACTTATTCTATTTGTGACCATCTGATTGTATACACTTATTTGTACACAGCCTCGACTTGCAATCGGGCTGCTTCTCAATGTATTGTTCTTCTATTGGCTCTTTCTAATAAAAGAATTTGAACAACAAAGGGGCAAGAATTATTATGTGGGGGAATGAAGGGGACTGGGTGTGAATAATTACAGTATGTTTTGAGTGGAGTTAGGGGCGTGGCCTAGTATGAAACAATTTCCACACATATTGACCGTCTTTGTGTTTTTCAAAAATTGAGAGGTATGCAGCTCCCCTGTACTCTAGGTATGTGAGGAGGCCGCTGGGGGTCATTATACTATGTGAGGGCCTCTTACACAGTATAACGACCCTAAGTGGCCCCCCATACAATATAATGACCCCCATTGCCCTCATACAGTATAATGACACCCCCCCCCCAGTGGCCACACACACAGTATAATGACTCCCAGTGTCCCCTATTCATTATTCAGGTTAAATTGCCTTGTTGGCACTTTGAGATAAATAAGTTGGTTTTGGGTTGCAGTTTGGGCACTTAGTCTCTAAAAGGTTCACCATCACTGCTCTATAGCATACTACAGTACAGTGTTTAGGGGTATGTAAGAATATATTCACATATTCTGCAGCCGGATTCTACAGTTCACCGTCGGATCCCCATTGACTATAATGGGGTGCAGCAGTGATCTGGACACATTCCGGCACAAATGACAAGTTTTGGACAGACAAAAACCGTTGCATGCCAACAGCTGCATTTGTGCCGATTCAGTCATGTCACAGATTGGAACATACCCTAGGCAAAAAAACAAAGTTATACATAACAGCAGGATCAGACTACACAGCAATGACTGCAATCAACACAGGCACATGAGCCTGAATAAAAGCTGTACACCCCAAAAGCAAAGAGAACCTGGTTGCATATTATGATTATACTGCCTTGAATATATTGTGCTAATATATGGAGTCAGAGAATACTGATAGCATGTAACTTTTGGAGGACAGTATTTTTCAGTCTTTTTTACTTGTAGCAAGGACACATGCTTGGTTGGTCGGTCGGTCAAAGAGCCTACTGACTAAAAAGCCTAAAACCAGAGGTGGACGGGAAACTTAAAGTGTCCCTGGAAAAAAAAACACTAAAAGTGGTCCCATGTTGTAGGAAGGTCTAAATTGACTGAAGGCAAGACAACACAAGTAGGCAGGATCAGAAAAATATTACCCCAGCAGAACCAAATACCACAGGGCAGCACAAAAGGCCCCTGCTGCAGTACTCAACTATATCACCATCCTGAGAACAGCAAGGTACAAGTGGCCATCAGCCAGGTGCATAAGTACTTGATGCTCCTAGTATTAAATAATGCTGAGAGCATCATATCATTATGTACCCAGCTGGTGGCCGTGAGGTGGCTCCTTGGTCGTCAGCCCACCTGGAAATTTACCTGTAGAGTCTATGGTCAGTCTGCCCTTGCCTGAAACAATTTTATTTGTCTTGTGTAGTTAAAATACTGTACAAGTATTCAGTTCAGAATTGAGTACATAACATTTACGAGGCTGACTGACAGAAGCAGCAACTCAGTCGAAAGAAGGATGTGGTTATAGTTTGAGGTCATATTATACAAGTTTAACACCTTTGCTGTGCTCTGAGATCTTCAGATAACACTTCATGAGCTCCACGTCCGCTCACCATGTCTGTTTCATACCCTCTTTCTTTTGACTTTTCTTCTTACTGAGCTCCTGGTGTCAAACTGTTATTGTGCTGTCCACATGTATATTTTTGGATTTATTTGATCGTCATTGTGAGTGGAGGATCATGTGTATATGAAGATCTCAGGGTCCCCCTGTGACCCCGGGAGAAGAGGTTGATGTTCCAAATGAATAGTTCAGTCATATTACAACAGCCACTTATAAAGAGGTCTCAACAGAAAAGGAGAACTTCTCCAGCCAACTTCAAGTCAAGGGTCTTCATCCTTACTCACACCTCACTCAACTATTATGAGCATCGAAATGGGGTAAGTAGATGGGGTAGAATAAAAATAGGGGTCTGTTAGGGTTGAGCTTGGCATCCAAAGATTTATTTTACCTGAAGTCAGACCAACATCCTAATAATGTTTTTTTTAAGAAGATCTGATGGTGAGAAAAACTAAAAACCCTTAAAAAAGTCTGCACATCTATCCTGTTCTGGTGACCCATCTTGTTTGGGTCATCTATTTTTTATAATCCAACAATATGGTTCTAAATCTGATTCACTTTTGTCATGTCCTTTTTTATGTTTAATGTTATATTATTCCCACATAATAAATTAGGCTGTGTTCAAATCAGCATTCTTTATTTCCATTTTCTCAGTTTTATGAGCAAGAAAAAGAATATAATGGAAGAATATAGTGCCGTTTCTGTAAAATAACAGAATGAAACCTGAAAGACCCCATTGACTATAATGTGGTCCACCAGTTTGTGTCAGGGATGCTAGGACTTATTGGACAAAGCATACTGTACTATTTTGACCGGTATTTTTAACAGAATCTGCTATGGGGGCCCCTAACAGTGTCTCCAACATAGATGTGAAATTAGCCTCAGATGACTATTGTTGAGGGAGCTAGTACTAGTTATTGTCATTATGACTTTATAGAATGCAGATACAGTGCAAGCTGTGGGTATTTGATATCGTATTACGTGTTGTATAAAAATTTCTTTCACAAGGTCTTATTGTCCGAGAGGCTTCTTTCAAGGGTATGGCACATGTGGGATTTGGTCACTGCGTAAAGAAGAGTTGTTCAATTTTCTGGTGGGAAAGGGGGGGGTCGGGTAGGGGGGAGTCACGTTAACTGATTAGAAATCACTGAAATCTCATCAATTGGGACACCCTGTTGCTCATCGAGGTCAAAGCACATTATATTCTAGCCCTTCTTGTCTAACACCAGTAATTGTTAGAAACTCCAATGTTGTATCTGTTGGGGATTTCAGCATGAGGAAGTCGAGTTGTGATGTCATTATTGTTGTCGGTGGAAAATGCTTAGCATCGTAACCACATTAGTGTACATATGGGCTGCCATTCAACTCTGTTACAAGGCCAACTGTAGAGTTGCAAATACTATATTATACATAGTTAAGTTAATTACTTACATCATTTAGTTACTGCTCACTTAAAGCCACCCTCTGGTAAAAAATAAAATAAAAAAATTAACTATACAAAATCTATGCTTAATCCCTTTGTCTAGCATCTTGCAGTCCCCTCTTCTAAAATGGCCACCAGTCTCAAACTACTCCCTATGCTCTACATGCACTATACAAAGGACAGAGCTGTTTCCAGCACAACTACTCCCAGACAGTGATGGCCAGTTCGCATTGTTCGCCCGCGAACATATGCAGGTTGCCATCTTTTTTCACATGTCCGGTGAGGCACAGGTAAGCCCTTACCTGTGCCTGTGCGCGAGCCGGTCTGAAAACAAATGCGGTCACCAGGAGCAGGCAGTTCTGAGAACAGCCCGATGAAGGCCCCCGGTGGATGTTCTCAGAACTGCCTGCTCCCGCGGACCGCACTTGTTTTCAGACCGGCTCGCACACAGGCACAAGTAAGGGCTTACCTGTGTCTCGGCGGACTTGTGAAAAAAGATGGCAGCCCGCATGTGTTCGCGGGCGAACAATGCGAACTGGCCATCACGGCTCCCAGACAGTTTATCGGCTGGGAAAGTTCTTTTGGTAAACCCTCCCCCCATCCTGATCTGATATTAATGTCCTCTGGATAGGCCTTTAATTTAAAAGCCCTTTAATTCCTCACTCCTCAAGTGTCACTACTCCACAGTCCTCTTCCATTGTATGTTTGCATTGGCCAGAGCTGTGATCTGGGGTACTGTCTCAAGACCACGGCAGAAAATCAGTGGCGGTTGGTAAGAAGTAATAACGGTGACCAATGCATTATTTCACTGCTCATAGACTAAGGCTTATTGCACACAAACGTGGCCGTATTGCGTACCGCATTTGCGGATCCGCAATACACGGGCACCGTTCCGTGTGCATTCTGCATTACGTAAGCAGACCCATTCACTTCAATGGGTCCGCAAATCCGGAGATGCGGAATGATGCAGAACGGAAGCACGGAACTACTTTTCATCCCGTACTTCTATTCCGCAAAAAGATAGAACATGTCCTATCTTTTTGCGGAACGTCCGGATCGTCCCATGGTGGGTGTTCGTGCATTGACGCAACAGCACGGCCACGGGGCGCACGCGTTCGTGTGCAAGAGGCCTTGGGGGGTTCAAATTACGTTCTATGCCTCTGTTTCACATATATACGTTAGGGAACAAAGGATACAAAAACAAAGCACACCACATTCTTCTGTTCTGCAGAGTAGTAAAAAATAGTATACGATTTTTTATTTTTTTTAGAACTCTATGTTGAACAGATGCAAAGTCCAAGCGGCGGCCACGGCAATACGGCCAAGGCCGGGCAACGGCTGTGTGCATGAGGCCTAAGGCACTTTTTTTGTATATGTTAAGCGGATGGGAAAAACGTGATGTGAACCCACCCTGAATGCCAGTAAATACTGTGTGGAATCGCTGTGGCCAGCAATTTTTTTTCAAATAACCTGTTTTTAATCCTTTATCTTTTTGAAAAGTAATATAATGAGCAGTGGACTTCAAATACATTGTACATAAAAAGTATAGATTATATAGGAGGAAAGCCAACTAGTGCCCATATTATAAATAGTAACACGGTAATTATAAGGTAATTATCAGGTAATCAGAGGCACCTATACACAGGCAGATGGTCGTGCGTTTCTATGAACACCTGTTGGCGATGATCTGGTCAACCCTCGGCCAGTGTACTACAGGCTTCAGCCCTTAGGAATGCGGCTATGTGCTTATCTGTACTAGGCACACCAGAATAAAAGAGGTTTTTGTATTTGATCACTACATTAACAAGTAGTAATTAAAGAACCTTTAAAATGAACCTGACAACATTGCAATACCTCTCTGATTCTGGCCATTGCAGGAGTTTTTCTGTTACAGCGTTCACCACATAGGAGATTTTTTTTAAATATATTTTAATAGTTTGGACTTTTCGGACGTGGCAATATGTGATATATTTATTTATTGTTTATATATTTTATATGTAAAATTGGGAAAGGATGTGATTTATACTTAATATTTAGGTGTTTTTTTTTTTTTTTACTTTTTATTTAATAATTATTTCCCCCTTTAGGGGCTAGAACCTGGAATCTTTGATTCCCTTGTCATATTGAGGCCTCTTGCACACGAAAGTTTTTTTTCTGTTTCCGTTCCGTTTTTTGCATTCCATAGACGGAACCATTCATTTCAATGGATCCGCAAAAAAAACGGAAGGTACTCAGTATGCATTCCGTTTCCGTATTTCCATTCTGTTCAAAGATAGAACATGTCCTATTATTGTCCGCATAACGGACAAGGATAGTACTGTTCTATCGGGGCCAACTGTTCCGTTCCGCAACAAACGGAAAATGCACACAGACGTCATCCGTATTTTTTGCGGACCGCAATACTGTCAATGATAATTTACGTTTAATACAGGAGACTGGGTGCAAAATCACACAGCCGGCACCCTGCATCTGACAGGGAGCTGCGATCAGGGGCAGCAGTTAACCCCTCAGGTGCGGCACCTCTTCAAACAAGTTTATATAGTGAATGTTTGAGTTTGTAAAGAAGAATACAAAAACTGCTATTATTTTTAACAGTCTAAGGCCTCATGCACACAACCGTTTTTTGGGTCCGCATCCGAGCCGCAGTTTTTGCGGCTCGAGTGCGGACCCATTCACTTCAATGGGGCCGCAAAAGATGCGGACAGCACTCCGTGTGCTGTCCGCATCCGTTGCTCCGTTCCGTGGCCCCGCAAAAAAAAAAATAACATGTCCTATTCTTATCCATTTGCAGACAAGAATAGGCATGCCTACAATGGGCCCCCCGTTCCGTTCCGCAAATTGCGAAGGCACACAGGCGGCTTCCGATTTTTGCAGATCCGCGGTTTGTGGACCGCGAAAAACTGCACGGTCGTGTGCATGTAGCCTAATATTCACTTTTCTTCAATTTTTTTTTAGAGGAACAACACAAATTTGATATATTTTTCTTCATATTTTGATTTAGAATAGAATGTGTAGTGTTCCCAATGCATTTGTGTGTATGGAAATACAGTAAAAGCTAGTAGAAGGATTTTGAGCTTTATTCACTTTTTTAAACAGACTGCTATTATTTTGAACACAAATGTATATTCATATACCTGTATTTACTGCCAGGGAGGTGTATATTTGTATCATCTTCAGTGTATGCACTTAATTTTTTATTGTTATTATGACATTGATTAATTAAATACTGTATTTTTGGCCTATAAGGCTACTTTCACATCAGTGTTTTTCTCGGATCCGGCAGGGATCAGCAAAAGCGCTTCTGTTATGATAATACAACTGGCTGTGTCCGTAATGAACGGATCCGATTGTTTTAAAATGAACAAGACGGATCCGGCACTAAAACCATTGTAAGTCAATAGGCGTCGGATCCGTTTTCTTTCGCCTCTGAGAAAACAGATCCCGCACCATTGACTTACATTGTTTTTCATATCGGATCCATCTTGATTGGTATTCCATGACGCACACAAAAACGCTGCTTGCAGCAGTTTTGTTTTCAGCATGGGAACAGAACCAAACGTCGGGCGGATTTGTCCGTGCATCTTATGAGCGAATACTAATGAGCACTTCCATTATGTACAGGATGATCAGGGAGCAGTGAATGTAGTGCTCTCCCTGTGGGCCCTGTAGTCACTGCTCCTGGTCTTCTCCTGCAGGGCTCTGCACGCTGTGCTATGACCTGCACACAGTGTGAGGACATCGGCCTGCTCTGTCACCTCACTCTGTGTGACATTAGGTCACAGCAGAGCGTGGCAGGAAGTCTAAGAAGAGCACCGAATCTCAGGAGCAGTGGCGGCGTCTGATCTGAGGTCTGATTTAGGGTCTTATTCACATTTGGGCTCTGATTTGAGGTCTGATTGACGGTCATTCACATTGGGGGTCTGATCTGATATCTGATTGGTGGTCGTTTTCACATTGGGGGTCTGATCTGAGGTCTGGTTTGGGGGTCTCATGACCATTGGAAGTTTGGGCGGAGGTCTGAGTGGGGTCTTATTAACATTGGGGTCTGAGCTGAGGTCTGATTGGGGATATTATTAACATTGGGGGTTTGATTGGAACTCTAAGATGAGGTCTTATTAACATTAGGGGTCTGATCTGAGGTCTGATGAAAAATATTATTTTTCTTATTTTCCTCCTCTAAAACCTATGTGCGTCTTATGGGCAGGTGTGTCTTAGGGTGAAAAATACAGTATATCTTATATATCTCTATCGTATGGTAATTATTATAGGTGCTTATATCTGTAGAAGAGTACAAAAATATTTCTGCTGCACTGATAGTTCCCAAGAGCAAAGTGGCCTTTATAATTCTTAAGCGGAAGCTGGCCGCTCCACCAAACTAAGTAATTGAGGGAGAAGGGGCTTAGTTAGAGAGGTGACCAAGAAACCAATGGTCACTCCTTTGTGCAGATGGTAGAAACATCTAGATCAACCAAAACTGTAGCATTCCACAAATCTGGGCTTTATGGCAGAGCGGCTAGAAAGAAGCCTTAGTAAATGACACATGAAAGGCCATCTGGAGTTTTAAAATAAGCACCTAAAGGACTCTCAGACGATGAGATCAAGATTCTCTGCTCTAATGAAACCAAGGTTGAACTTTTTGGCCTCAATTCTAAGCGTCAAGTCTGTAGGAAACCAGGCACTGCCCAATACCACCCATACAGTGAAGCTAGTGTTGGCAGCATCATGTTGTGGGGGTGTTTTTCAGCAGCTGGGACATGGAGACTGGTCAGGGTTGAGGAAAAGCTGAATGGAGCAAATTACAGAGCAATTCTTTATGAAAAACTCATCCAATGCTCTGGGTGGCAGACTGGGCAGAAGGAACTTTGTCCAACAAGACAATGGGGCAGATCAAAACTGGTCCAAAAGAAAACTGGCTTAGTTTCCAATAGCAACCAATCAGATTCCACCTTTAATTTTCCAGAGCTGATTTGGAAGATGAAAGGTGGAATCTGAGTGGTTGTTATGGGCAACTAAGACAGTTTACTTTTCCACCTGTTTAACCAGCTACCAACCGCCTAACGCAGGGATGCGTCCTGCGTGCGGTCGGTCTGTTCCTCCTTGACGAGCCGGCGCGTCATCTCGTGAGACGCAAGATTTCCTGTGAACGTGCGCTCACAGGAACGCGCGTTCACAGGAACGGAAGGTAAACGAGTTGATCTACAGCCTGCCAGCGGCGATCATTCGCTGTCAGGCTGTAGATGCGATTTTTTTTAACCCTTAAAAGGTCTAAACCCTAAAAAAAATAATCTGCTACCTGGTCCTCTGGTAGTCCCTTTTGCTTGGATCGACCACCAGAGGACCCAGGCAGCTCTGTAAGTAGCACCAAGCACCACACTACACTACACCCCACCCCATCACTTATTAACCCCTGATCACCCCATATAGACTCCCTGATCCCCCCCCTGTCATTGATCACCCCCCTGTAAGGCTCCATTCAGACGTCCGTATGTGTTTTGCGGATCCGCGGATCCACGGAACCTTAAAACACGGACACCGCGGGTCTGCAAAACACGGACACCGGCAATGTGCTTTCCGCATTTTGCGGATCCGCACATTGCCAGAACTATATAGAAAATGCCCTTTCTTGTCCGCAATTGCGGACAAGAATAGGACATGTTCTATAGGCTCTACAAAAAACGCAGTGTTCGCCCAATCAGGCCTGATCTTGTGCACACACTTGTGTTCAGTCCGCCCCACCGCAGTGACAGAATTTTTTTTTTCTGATCACTGCAAAAACACTGTAAAATCGCTGCGGCGCTATAAAGATCACTTTTGAGGGGCATGACGAGTTCATAGAAGATATTTTTTTGGGCACAAGTTAGCGGAAACTGATTTTTTTTTGTTTTTTCTTACAAAGTCTTATATTCCACTAACTTGTGACAAATAATAAAATCTCACATGAACTCACCATACCCCTCACGGAATCCAAATGCGTAAAATGTTTTAGACATTTATATTCCAGACTTCTTCTCACGCGTTACGTCCCCTAAAATGCCAGGGCAGTATAAATACCCAACAAGTAACCCCATTTTGGAAAGAAGACACCCCAAGGTATTTCTATGAACTCGCCATGCCCCTCACGGAATACCTTGGGGTGTCTTCTTTCCAAAATAGGGTCACATGTGGGGTATTTATACTGCCCTGGCAATTTAGGAGCCCTAAAGCGTGAGAAGAAGTCTGGAATCCAAATGCCTAAAAATGCCCTCCTAAAAGGTACTCATTGGAATTTGGGCCCCTTTGCGCATCTTGGCTGCAAAAAAGGTCACACGTGTGGTATCGCCATACCCAGGAGAAGTAGGGCAATGTGTTTTGGGGTGTATTTTTACATATACCCATGCTGGGTGAGAGAAATATCTCTGTAAAATGACAACTTTGTATAAAAAAAATGGGAAAAGTTGTCTTTTACAGAGATATTTCTCTCACCCTACTTCTTCTGAGTACGGCGATACCACACGTGTGACACTTTTCTTGCAGCAAAGATGCGCAAAGGGGCCCAAATTCCAATGAGTATCTTTACGATTTCACAGGGCATTTTTTACGCATTTGGATTCCAAACTACTTCTCACGCTTTAGGTCCCCTAAAATGCCAGGGCAGTATAAATACCCCACAAGTGACCCCATTTTGGAAAGAAGACACCCCAAGGTATTCCGTGAGGGGTATGGTGAATTCATTTAAAATTTTATTTTTTTGTCACAAGTTAGTGGAATATGAGACTTTGTAAGAAAAAAATAAAAATAATCATTTTCCGCTAACTTGTGACAAAAAATAAAAACTTCCATGAACTCACTATGCCCATCAGCGAATACCTTAGGGCAGGGGTCTGCAACCTCCGGCTGTTGTGAAACTACATCTCCCATCATGCACACTTGCTTGGCTGTTCTCTGAACTCCCACAGAAGTGAAAGGAGCATGCTAGGAGTTGTAGTTAAACAACAGCTGGAGTGCCGAAGGTTGCTGATCCCTGCCTTAGGGTGTCTACTTTCCGAAATGGGGTCATTTGTGGGGTGTTTCTACTGTCTGGGCATTGTAGAACCTCAGGAAACATAACAGGTGCTCAGAAAGTCAAAGTGCGCAAATTCACATTTTTCCACCATAGTTTGTAAACGCTATAACTTTTACCCAAACCAATAAATATACACTTATTGCATTTTTTTTTTTAAATCAAAGACATGTAGAACAATAAATTTAGAGAAAAATTTATATATAAATGTAGTTTTAATTGAAAAATTTTACAACAGAAAGTGAAAAATGTCATTTATTTGCAAAAATTTCGGTCAATTTTGATCAATTAAAAAAAATGTTAAAATGTCAGCAGCAATGAAATACCACCAAATGAAAGCTCTATTAGTGAGAAGTAAAGGAGGTAAAATTAATTTGGGTGTTAAGTTGTATGACCGAGCAATAAACCGTGAAAGTAGTGTAGTGCAGAATTGTAAAAAGTGGTCTGGTCATTAAGGGGGTTTAAGCTAGGGGAGCTGAGCTGGTTAATAAATCTCACCTAATGATCCTAAGCACACAGCCTAAGGCCTCTTGCACACGACCGTATGGCTTTTTCAGTATTTTGTCTGTTTTTAACGGATCCATTTTTCAGTTTTTTTGCTTCAGTAGTGTTTCCGCTTCCGTTCCATTTTGCCTTTCTATTTTTCCGTTTCCGTTTGTGATCAGTTTTTTGCGGATCGGAAACGGAAGCATACAATAATGTTTAAACAGTAAGTACATAAAAAATTGGGCTGGGCATAACATTTTCAATAGATGGTTCGCAAAAACGGAATGGATACGGAAGACATACGAATGCATTCCATATGCATTCCGTTTTTTTTGCGGACCTATTGACTTTAATAGAGCAATGGAACGTGATTTGCGGGCAATACTAGGATATATTCCATCTTTGAACGGAACGGAAATACGGAAACGGAATGCATACGGAGTACCTTCCGTTGTTTTTGCGGACGCATTGAATTGAATGGTTCCGTGTACGGGCCACAACTGGAATCCACAAAAAACGGAATGGAAATGGAAAAAAAAAACGTAGGACTCATGAACAAACAAACATATTTTCTTTCCGTGTCCGTTCCGTTTTTTTGGGCGGACCGTATGCGGAACCATTCATTTTAATGGGTTCGCAAAAAAAAAAAACTGAAGTTACTCCGTGTGCATTCCATTTCTGTATGTCTGTTCCGCAAAACGATAGAACATGTCCTATTATTGTCCGCATTACAGACAAGGATAGCACTGTTCTATTAGAGGCCAGCTGTTCCATTCCGGAAAATACGGAATGCACACGGACGTCATGTGTATATTTTGTGGATGCGTTTTTCGATAAATTAGTAACAATTCTGAACATTCTGTTTTTTTCCATCCAGATGTGATGTGTGTAGCAAACGCATAACATCCAGACTGAATCCTGACCCATTTGTTTCAATTGTTTTTCGCACATCGTGTCTAGGAGGAATTACAGAGGAATGACATAATGCAGACAATGTACCACATTTATTTCGTAAGGAATACAGTAAACAGGAAAGCTGACAAGTGGTTTTTAACTACAGATATGTATACAGTATATTAGTGATGTGTACAGCATATTAGTGGACAAATTATAATGTTCTAATAACAGGTAAGAAATCAGAATCACATACACTGTAAGCTGATAATACCGCCAGCTTACTTCACATACAGATGGAAAGCGTGAGAAGCTTTCAGTGTGACGCCCAATGCCACATCCAGGTTAACCTTATACAGGAAAGCAGAGTTTTCATCAAAGTCGTTGTCTTGTTAAATGCCAAGAGTTGCTTGCACTATGTTAAGCGTACAGTAAAATTTTGGTTATCTAGTATGCCTAAAACAAGAATATCTTCAGGCTGCAGTCACCAGACTAACACCTTAGGCTGGGTTCACACTTGAGCGTTGCGCAAACGCGCGTTTTACGCGCGTTTTTGACGCGCATTTTTATGCGCGTTTTTGTAATAGTAAACGCGCGTTTGACGCGCGTTTGTGTGATTCACTACAGTGTCCTATGGCCACAAACGCCCCAAAAGTCGCTCATGTACTTTTTGGAGCGTCGGGCGTTTTACAGCGCGATCGTACGCGCTGTAAAACGCCCAAGTGTGAACCATTCCCATAGGGAATCATTGGTTTCTCCTTGTTGAGCGTTTTACAGCGCGTAGGAACGCGCTGTAAAACGCTCAGGTGTGAACCCAGCCTTAAAGATCTTGCCATTTTTCACCTTAAGGACCAGGCCTCTTTTTGGAAATTTGACTTGTGTCACTTTATGTGGTAATACCTTAGAAATACTTTTACTTATCCAAACAATTCTGAGATTTATTTTTTAGGATCTTATAAGGCTTAGAATTTTAGAAGCAAATTTAAAAAGTTTCAAGGAAATTTCCGAAACCCACTTTTTTAAGGACCACTTCAATTCTGAAGTCACTTTGTGGGGCTTAAATAGTGGAAACCAACCATAAATGACCCCATTCCCTTACGTCCTCAACAGCAGCACAGATGGGGTTAACTGCCCCTGTGGACTGGTAGGACCGGCGGAATTTTAATGAGCCCAAGAACCAATAAACGATCTTCAGCTCCCTGAAAGGGAGGAGATCACCCCCCAGCCCACCGTGTTTTTTTCTGTCCTCTGGACAGGTGGACTGGCGTGTCGCTCCCTCTCTGGGAGCTGAAGATTGCTTAGGGGTTCTTTTTTCCCTCCTTAAAGCTTAGCTCGCTTTCTATGGATCTCAGCGCCTTTATTTTAGGCCTGATCATGGCGATTTTGGCTGGGGTACCGTTGGGGAGTGGGGCGTCCCCTCCCCTCTTCTTTCATCATCTGTAGACGGTGCTTTGTTCCTCCGTTACCGCATGTGTGCGGCGCTATGGGCGCCACCATTTTCCGGAAGTGACGCGCCTTAGGTGCGCTACGTCACTGCCGGTTTTCCGAAGCGATGCAGTGATGTATAAAACTCACCTTTCTTTAAACTGGCTCCCTAGAATGACATCCTGGACTTAGGATTAGTCTGGGGAGACAATTTTTCGTTTAGGTAGAGCCAGTATAGGCTCTGGTTTTTCTGAGTGCTTGCTTTGGCAGCACATATACAAAAAAAAAAAAAAAAAAAGGGAGTGGTGCTGATCTCGTTTCAGGAACCCGCCCATCGGGCGGGGTTTCCTCCCTTTAAGCGCCCAGAGCCCATCAGTCAGTGCTCTGGTTGCTTTGCTTTCACAAGTTAGCTCCAGAGCTCTCCTGTGCTTTGTGATATTCCTGCAGTATTGCTTTGCTTGGATTTTGTACTTCCTCTTCTTTCAGCTCTATTTCTTCTAGTGCTGGTGGGCCCCCTTAAGGTCTGGTTTTCTCCACCTCCTGATGTAGGTGTTATGACCTGTTTTGTTTCTTCCATTACAGACTATGGCTTCCCCTAAGGAGGATCAGCGGAAGGCTGGGGCCAAGAGGAAGCATTTGGCATATTACGAATGTAACACACCCCTAGTTGACAGCTGTCCTTACTCCAGATGTGAGAGTTGTCGCACGGCATCCACGGAACCCACGATGCAGGAGATGTTCCAATGGACCAAGACATACGTGGATGATTCCATCAAGGGTGTAGTTCAGCTACTTAATGAGAGGCTACCAGGTCCCTCTCAGACTCCCATGGAGGTGGTCGCACCGGTCGAAAGACCTACCCCCTGTTCAGTGGGGTCTTCTTCTTCTGAGGAAGAAGAATCTACTTCTTGCTTTTTTCCTCCAGAAAAGACGCAGAAGTTACTCAAGTCCATCAGGTCGGGGGACCAGGATGTTGACATGGGGGAGTCCTCCGATCCCGCCGGTCGGACACAGCGTGTCTTTAGAGCGGATGAGACCCTCCTCTCTGTGATGCGCACAGAGTGGAAAAAGCCTGAGAAGGGTCCAGTGCTTACCAGAAAATTCAGACTCATGTACCCGATGGCTAAACCCTTGGTGGAATCGTGGGGTTCCGTTCCCAAGGTGGACATGGCTATAGCCAAGTTGTCCCGGCGCACTCTAGTCCCTGCAGACGATGGGTCTAGCCTGCAGGACCCTCTAGACCGGAGGGCAGAGTGCACCCTTAGGAGGGGTTACGCGGCGGCCGCTGCCTCCGCATCTACTTCCATTGCGGCCACTGAGGTAGCCACCTATCTACGCTCTAGGCTTAATCAAATCCAGACGGATGTGGACCAGAGCGTATCAAGAGACGACATCCTGGCAGCCTTCAAGTCAGCCAACCTGGCTATGGACTTTTTAGTTGATTCCTCCCAGATGCAGCTAAAGCTGGCCGCCAAAACTATGGCCCTAGTTTCAGCTGCCCGCAGACCACTCTGGCTGAAACCGTGGATCGCGGAAAAACGCATCCAAGTTTAACCTTTGTGGGCTCCCCTTCGAACCAGATAGGTTATTCGGGTCCGAATTGGACAAAATAATGGAGGGGCTCTCCGATAAAAAAGGGAAGAGCCTCCCCCAGCAGCCCTTTCGGGGACGCCCCAGACAGGAAAAGAAGGGCGGAGGTCGTTCTGGGCAGCAGTCTAGGCGCAGAGATTGGGGGGGCCGTCTCGTAAATATCCGAGACGCCCCCGCAAACCCACCAGGGAGGCAAAACCCTCCTGACTATGGGCCTCCTCGAGGCTCTTGGATAAGCCCTGCTGCCCCTGCAGTGTCTCCTCTAGATTTTCCCGTACCCCTCCCCCAGATTCCCGTGGGGGGCCGTCTTACCCATTTCAAAGACTCTTGGAGCCGGTTGATTGCAGACCCCTGGGTCCAGGACATAGTTTCCGCCGGGTACCGGGTAGATCTTATCTCTCTCCCCCCAGAGAGATTCATCGCCACACGAAGCTTCGGGTCTGCCAAACAGGTGGTCCTAGAATCTTACATTCAGGACTATATTTCCAAGGGAGCCCTGGAGGAGATACCGGCAGGGGAGAGGGGCCTAGGGATTTATTCACCAGTGTTCCTGGTTCCCAAGAAGACAGGAGATCTCCGGATGATCATCGATTTGAGATTCCTCAATCGATTTATAAGGAAAACAAGGTTTCGCATGGAAACCATAAGGTCAGTCAGCCATATCCTCAATCCTGGGGACGTCATGGCTACTCTGGACCTCAAGGATGCGTACCTTCACATTCCGATCCATTCCGCTTCCCGGAAACTCCTCAGGATCGCGGTCCAGATCTCAGGGGTTTGCAGGCACTTTCAGTTCGCCGTGCTTCCCTTCGGAATCTCTTCTGCCCCCTCATCTTCACCAAGGTGGTGGTTTCGGTGGTGGCAGCTTTGAGACTCCAAGGACTGACTATTATTCCTTATCTGGACGATTGGCTTTTCATAGCCTCTTCAGTTCCGATCCTTACCCACCATCTTCAGGTCGCAGTCTCCTTTCTCTTCCGCCTAGGCTGGATTATCAACTGGCAGAAGTCGAATGTGAGCCCATCGACTTCAATCCATTACTTAGGATTCGTGGTCGACTCTGTGGAGATGTCCCTCCGGTTGACTCCAGAAAGGAGAGCGCGGATTCAGGACCTGGCAAAGGTCCTTTATGTCCCTCGTCGAGTCTCTATCCGGACTCTCATGAAGATGCTGGGGCTCATGTCAGCGGCTGCGGTCCCTTGGGCGTTATGGCACCTCCGTCCTCTTCAGTCGGAGGTCTTACACCTATGGAACGGCAGCCCTGCGGGGCTAGATTCCCTGTGCTCCCTGTCCGGTCAAACCCGAAATTCCCTCAGATGGTGGTTTCAGCTACCAGCAGGGAAGTCTATGACCCAACCAGCTTGGGTCATATTGACTACAGACGCGTCCCTTGTAGGCTGGGGCGCTCACCTGGACGGATCCCCAATTCAGGGATCTTGGTCTCCTCTGGAGCGGCATCTTTCCTCCAATCTTCGCGAGATGCGAGCTATCCGGCTAGCCCTCCTTCACTTTGCGCCTCAGATCCGGGGCAAAGCAGTGAAAGTCCAGTCAGACAATATGACTGCAGTCCTCTATATAAACAAACAGGGAGGCACAAGATCATTGCCCCTTCTGTCAGAGATCGGGGTAATTCTTCGGTGGGCAGAGCTGAACCTTTCCCATCTATCTGCCGTTCATATTCGAGGCTCCCTCAATATGATAGCGGACCGCTTAAGTCGAGGATTACCGACCATGGAGTGGTCTCTGCATCAGGAGATCTTCAGGCAGCTAGTTCACAGATGGGGTATGCCAGAAGTGGATCTCATGGCAACCAGGTTCAACGCCAAGGTGATGAGGTTCTGTTCCCTCTACAGGGAAGACAACCCCCTGGCGATAGATGCTCTGTCAATACCGTGGAGGTTCAGGCTGGCTTACATCTTCCCTCCCTTTTCCATGATACCGAGGGTATTGATGAAAATCTGTCAGGATCAGGCCTCGGTAATAGCCATCATACCGTTTTGGCCCAGAAGATCCTGGTTTACCCAGCTCATTCAGATGAGTCGGGGACAATACTGGAGACTCCCCCCGGAGCAGACCCTGGTGTCGTGGGACACTCACCTCTGCCCAGATCTGCACAGGTTCAACCTGACAGCCTGGAGGTTGATCAGTCCCTTCCCAACATAGAAGGGCTTTCCGAGTCGGTCCTGAGAACTTTGTCGCATTCCCGAGCAGAGTCTACAAAGACGGCCTACTCCAGGATCATGAGAATCTTCGAGGCATGGTGTGATTCCAGACAGGTGGCGTCTGCAGATCCGCCCCTTCCTGCGATACTTCAATTTCTTCAGGATGGATTAGATAGAGGCCTATCTCCAGCTACCTTGAAGGTACAGGTTTATGCCATCTCGGCCTGTCTCAACAGGCCACATTCTCGGGACCCACTCATCAAACGCTTCCTGAAGGGAGCTGAAAGACTAAAGCCTACTATACTGAAACCTATCCCCCAGTGGGATCTTTCAGTAGTGCTCAGGGGGCTAGCATCTCCCCCCTTCGAGCCCTTGGAGGAGGTAAATTTTAAATTTCTGACTTTAAAGATGGTCTTTCTTCTGGCTATAGCTTCAGCCAAAAGAGTTTCTGAATTGCAGGCTTTCTCCGCAAATCACCCGTACATTATTTTTCTACAGGATAGAGTACTCCTGAAGTTTTTACCTTACTTCAGGCCTAAGGTGCCTACTTTCCAGAACATCAATCAGGTAATATCTTTACCAGTTTTGTTTACAGCCTCCTCCTCTGATACTCCAGCTGAGACCCGCTGGATATTTCAAGATGCCTCCAGATCTATGTGGATAGATCTAGTGAGTTCAGGATAGATGAGAATCTTCTTATTCTGTTTGCCGGTAAGTCTAAAGGCCGTAAAGCGTCTAAAGCCACCATTAGTCGCTGGATCAAGGAGGCCATTTTGGAAGCTTTCGTCTCCCAATCCTTAGATCCTCCCGAGTTTGTGAGGGCCCATTCTACTAGGGCGGTCTCCACCTCGGTTGCGGAGAGAAGACTCCTCCCCTTAGAGTTGATCTGTAAGGCGGCCTCCTGGAGCTCTGAGTCAACCTTCATCTCCCATTATAGGATAGATGCTAGGATGGCAGAGTTTTCGGCTTTTGGGCAGACTGTTCTTAGTTCTGCCAGGCATGAGGACCCTCCCTAGGGGATTCTTCTTGCTATCTCCCCATCTGTGCTGCTGTTGAGGACGTAAGGGAATCGTTAATTTCTAACGATAATTTGTTTTCCCTTAGTCCTAACAGCAGCACACAAATATCCCACCCTAAATACATTATGCTTGTTAAAAACACGGTGGGCTGGGGGGTGATCTCCTCCCTTTCAGGGAGCTGAAGATCGTTTATTGGTTCTTGGGCTCATTAAAATTACGCCGGTCCTACCAGTCCACAGGGGCAGTTAACCCCATCTGTGCTGCTGTTAGGACTAAGGGAAAACAAATTATCGTTAGAAATTAACGATTGTAGAAACTACACCCCTCAAGTTATTCAAGACTGATTTTACAAACTTTATCAACCGTTTAGGTGTTCCACAAGAATTAAAAGAAAAAGATGACATTTTTAAATAGTTAAAACTTTTCTTTTTACAATGCTGTCTTACGGGCAATGTATACCACTCTATGCCTTTTCATTGGCATATGTCAGAGCTTGACATGGGCACCTAGATATAGAATTACATACTGGTGACACATTTCTTGGCCTGCGTGAGAACTGGTTTTTCATTTTTGACTAGTTTGCATGCCTTTTTCTCAGAATGTGAGTTGTGCTGAAGTTAAAAAAAAATAATAATTGACAAATGTATGAGCCCCACAATAGCAGAGATTGGGTCGATGTTTATCATTGTACTTGCGCCTTTTTTTGGCACATTTTATTGAAAACTAGGCAGTAATGTATTATCAGGGTAATATTTGAAGCATCTTCTTTTAAAAAAAAATATATTTTTTTACATTTGTGTAGTGATTACAAGAGACTAAAGTACAATTGCAACAACTTTATTTATTTATTTTTGCAACTTTTTAAAAAGCTGCAATTAATAAGCCCACAAAACATCTGTCCAGGCTCAGACTGGCCAAAAGGGGAACAGGTGAATCTACTGGTGGTCTCCCAGACCACTACCTCCTGCACAAGTAGACTGTACTACATAAAGATAAGCAGCTTACAGCATCTCAACTAGCGTATGTGTCTATATATAAAAAAGGATAGAACGATAGATTATGTAACAAAGTACCCAATGTATTAATATCGCTTCATCAGGAGGCTGAGAGGAGTTCTAGGCACAGAAACAGGCCAGCCAGTATCGTCTTTCCCCAGGAACCCACCTTCTTGTAGTCACTGACCCCATAGTCAGTCATCTTGCAGTGCCTTGCTGCTGCCTGTCGCTGTGTGATCATGTGTTCAAGGCAAGAGCCAGTCAACCTGATACTGAGAGGGGCTACGTGACAGAACACAGGCTAGACAGCAGGCCACTACTGAAAAAAAATGTGCTTAGCGCAGTTTTAGGGATTTGCAAATTGGGTTCAGATAATATTTGCATGTAGCTGTACAGTGGGCCCCCAGAATGTATTCTACTGTTGGGCACCCCAGTCCGGCACTGCATCTGTCCACCCCTTGGTAAATACAAAATGGTGGACATGGTGCAAAGCACAAAAAATGTTGCAAATAGGTAATGCATTTGTCTCAAATCCTCAAAACATCTAAATTCACTCCCCTTTTCTGGCGCAAAGCCTTCAATAGATTACCTTTATATGCTGCCACATTCTTTTAGCATCTGTGCTAGAAGTTAGAGCCATTTGTGTCATGCACGTCAGTTTATTATATGGTTATTTATGACATCTGTCATAAATGTCTTATATACGCAGGTCCAAGACACGGATATTGGGAGTCCCACAATCCCAAAAGTATTTAACATGCGGTTAGGTCAGCTGTCCATGCCTGCCACTGCCGCAACTGTTACTCAACATGCTGCAACAGCAAGCTGCTGTTTCCATTACTCCAGACTCTGTTCCCTTAGGGCACGCACGTGCTCACCTGTGGCCTCTAAAAGGCCCAGTGGGGACATCTGTAAATCCTTCCCCAGGCAATGGATGTGGGTCCCTAGGTATATAACACACCCTCTCCAGGCAGAGGGTGCCTGACCTTAAGGTTTCCTGTGACCAGCAAAGATGTTTGGAAGACTTATGCTTCAGCGATTCTCTTGCGTTATCCTGTGTACCCATCCTGCCTGGGAACTCCTGACCTCTCAATTTAGTTTTTAGTTTAAGTTTGTGTTTAAGTTCTCCTAGTCTTTCTGCCTGCCTGTGCTACAGTCTTAGTTCCTGCCTGCCTTGTTCCTGCATCCATCACTACCCCACCCGCAAGCTCTCCTAGTGTTTCCAGTTCTGTGTTGCTTTTATCAGTAATTACGGTATTAGAGATTGTCCAGAGAGCTTCTGCGATTGTGGTGAGGTTTCCTCGTGTCTCAGTTATCCAGTTAAGTTTCCTACATCAAGTTCTGCCCAAAAAACACATAATATAAGTAACTGTCCCTGACACCAGTGGGTCAACTGCCAATTATACTGGGACGATCCCAAGAGGTAGCATTCTGGTTCCTCCCCTGCAGTGAAGTCCAGGGGTTTAAGGGTGAATACCAGGAGAGCGTCAGAATAATGCCCTTAGAGTTTAGTCTAAAGCCAAACCAGTTAATTGGCACAATGGGTCCACACTCACTGATCCGTGTGCAATACAGTGCGCAAATTACTCTGAATATGAGACATTTACACAAAGAATACACATATGATTACAATATCTAGGACCAGAACTGTGGTTGACTTCTCTGTGTGGGCAGGAGGTGATCATTCATGAAGATAGCAGCAACTTGTTAATGTCATAGGATGTTTGTCAGAACCAGTTAACAAACCTTCTAGCAGTTATCTGTGGTAGGTCGAGGTGTATTGGGAACTTAAAGTGGTCCTGAAAAGCCACTTTAAGCCTGGTGTACAATCTGTGCCAGCCTCATGTGGCAGTGGGCACATACGTTTTGAAGGTAAAACCTAAGATAGAACCAATGCTCAAATCGCCCCAGGTACTGTACCACATAATTAAGTTTATTCACATAAAGATAGATATAGATAGATACGATAGATACATATGATAGATAGATATGATAAATGCAATAAGATAGATAAATGCGATAGATAGATGAGATAGATCAATAGATGCGATAGATACAATAAATATGATAGATATGATAGATTAGATAGATGGATAGATACGACGGATAAATGCGATAGGAGATAGATACATAGATAGATATGGTAGATAGATATGATAGATTAGATAGATGTGATAGATAAATAAATAGATAAATGGATAGATACGACTGATAGATGCGATAGATACATAGATAGATATGATAACTAATATTGGTTAGAATCAGTGTTTCCCAACCAGTGTGCCTCCAGCTGTTACAAAACTACAACTCCCAGCATTCCCGCACAGCCAAATGCTGTCCGGGCATGCTGGGAGTTGTAGTTTTATAACTGCTGGAGGCACACTGGTTGGGAAACACTGGGTTAGATAGAAAGATGCGATAGATAGATAGATAGATAGATAGATAGATAGATACGATAAATATGATAGATAGATAGATAGATACAATAGATACATATGATAGATAGAATAAGATAGATAAATGAGATAGATAGATAAATAGATACGATATATATGATAGATAGATAGATAGATAGATATCCAAAACCAAATTATATTTGTTTTATTATTTTCCCTTATAACATGGTTATAAAGGAAAAAAATAGCATTCTTAAGACAGAATGCTTACTAAAATGTAGCTTGAAAAAAAATAAAAATGAACTCACCTCATCCTCTTGTTCGTGCAGCCGGCATGTCTTCTTTCTTCTTCTTTCAGGACCTGCAAAAGGACCTTTGGGGACGGAATTGCGCTCACCACATGGTGAGCGTGGTGACGTCAGTGCAGGTCCTGGTGAATGAAGATAGAAGATCCTATACACATAATAGGTATTGCCACATCTGTAACGACCTGCTCTATAAAAATATCACATGACCTAACCCCTCAGGTGAACAATGTAAAAATAAAAACAGTGCCAAAAAAGCCATTTTGTCACCTTACATCATAAAAAGTACAACACCAAGTGATCAATAAGGATTATGCCCTCAAAATAGTTAAAAATAGTACCAATCAAACCATCACCTCTACCTGCAAAAAATTAGACCCTACCTAAGATAGGACAGTCGGCCCAAAAAAAAAAAAACTATGGAGACACAAAAATATGTTTTTTTTTGTTTCAAAAATGCTCCATAACAACCAGCTCTATAAAAATCACATTACCTAACCCCCCAGGTGAACACTGTAAAAAAAAAAAAAAGAAACTGTGCAAAAAAAACCTTTTTTGTCACCTTACATTACAAAAAGTGCAATATCAAGCGATCAAAATGTCATATGCACCCTAAAATAGTACAAATCAAACTGTCACCTCATCCTGCATAAAAAGAGCCCCTACATAAAACAATCGGCCAAAAAATAAAAATAAACTATGGCTCTCAGACTAAAGCTTAATCTTTTTTGTTTAAAAAATGCTTTTATTGTGTAAAACTTAAATAAATAAGAAAAAGTACACATATTAGATATTGCCACATCCGTAACGATCTGCTGTATCAAAATATCACATGACCTACCCCCACAGGTAAACACTGTAAAAAAAATAAAAACTGTGCCAAAGAAAAAATATGTATGCCGTTTAGAAAATTGAGACACAATAATTGTTTTTCAAAAATGTTTTATTATGTAAAACTGAAACAAAAAAAGAAAGTATTTGATATTGTCACGTCCATAACCATAGCACATGATCTAACCTGTCAGATGAACATTGTAAAAAACAAAAAATCTAAACTGTGCCAGAACAGCCATTTTTTGGTTACCTTGCCTCACAAAAAAAGCAATATAGAGTGATCAAAAATCATATGTACCCCAAAATAGTATCAAAAAAACTGTCACCTTATCCTGTAGTTTCCAAAATTGGGTCACTTTTTGGAAGTTTCTACTGTAGGGGTGCATCGAGAGGGCTTCAAATGGGACATAGTGTCTAAAAACCAGTCCAGCAAAATGTGCCTTCCAAAAACCATACAACGCTCCTTTTCTTCTGCGCCCTGCCGTGCGTCCTTACATCAGTTTACCACTACATGTGGGGTGTTTCTGTAAACTTCAGAATCAGGGTAATAGATATTGAGCTTCGTTTGGCTGTTAACCCTTGATGTGTTACAGAAAAAAATGGATTAAAATGGAAAATCTACAAAAAAAAAGTGACATTTCATGTCCATTTTCCTTTAATTCTTGTGGAACACCTAAAGAGTTAACAAAGTTTGTAAAATCAGTTTTGAATACCTTGAGGGGTGTAGTTTCTAAAATGGGGCCATTTATGGTTTGTTTCTACTATGTAAGCCTCACAAAGTGACTTCAGAACTGAACTGGTCCTTAAAAGTGGGTTTTGGAAATTTTCTTAAAATTGCTTCTAAAATTCTTATCCGTCTAACGTCCTAAAAAAATAAAATGACATTTACAAAATGATGCCAACATAAAGTAAACATATGGGAAAAGTTCTAACTATTTTATGAGGTATCACTTTCTGTTTTAGGCTACATGCACACGACCGTATGTGTTTTGCGGTCCGCAAAATTGCGGATCCCCAAAAAGAAACGGATGACATCCGTACGCCATCCGTTTATTCTTTGCAGATCCATTGTAACAATGCCTAAAACAGACAAGAATAGGACATGTTCTATTTTTTTTCGCGGGGCTACGGAATAGACATACTGATGCGGACAGCACACGGTGTGCTGACACATTTTTGCTGACCCATTGAAATTAATGGGTCCGCATCCTATCCGCAAAAAAAACGGAATGGACACGGAAACAAAATACGTTCGTGTGCATGTAGCCTTAAAAGCAGAGAAATTGAAATTTTGGTAAAGTTTGAATTTTTTTATGAATAAAGGTGAAATATATTGACTAAATGTATGTCATGAAGTACAATGTGTCACGAGAATCTCAGAATGGCTTGTATAAGTAAAAGTGTTCCAAAGTTATTACCACATAAAGTGACACATGTCAGATTTGCAAAAAATGGCCTGGGCAGGAAGGTGAAAATTGGCCCGGGGTTAAAAGGGTTAAAATTATGCTCTCATATAAAAAATGGTACAGCCCATTTTAGTCATGTAAAATGTATCTATAGGAGAGTTGGATAGGACTAAACATGGCGTCAGTCACGTGATCCTCACATATGTCATGTGATTTGGCTTTCAGTTAACTGCCCAGGTATCTAACATGTGAACAGTAGTGTATTGAGGAGCAGAACATATGCAGTATTGCAGCATATGATGGTGTCTGTGTTGAAGCAGAACTCTGTGTGTGCAGGTTGTTCTTTTTTTTTTTTTTTTTTTTTTTTTTTTTTACACTAAATTTTGACAACAACATCACCTCGAGACAGGCAGCCATTTTACGAATCACTTAGTAGCAGGCAAACAGTGATGTACTTACTGTAATAATCACAATAAAATCATTATTTCACCACTATTCCTACCTACTTATCACAAGGAAGTATCCTGTCCCACTGGCCCACCACATGTATGTTATGTAACATTGGTGCTTAATGAATGTCAGGGTGTCACATGACTGATGCAACTTTTAAGTTAGGCCATGGATGCATTACATAAGATTGACACATGGACTACACCATTCTTTTGCATATAGGGGTCAACTGCCTGAAATGAGAAAATATTAGAAAATTATAATTTTATGATTTCCTATTACAGTAAAAAATAAATAAATTAGAAACTGGAATGTCCCCTTAAAGATTATACCTTCACAGAGAGCTGCCTCTTCTATATGTTTTTGACATTGGCTGGTGCTTTGAACCAAGTCTTAGGGCTCATATAACAGGTATTTTATTCCAAAAGCTGAAGGCCATGTTTATAAGTAGTAGTGTCCTACTCATTTTGGCTTCTTTTGTATTCGCTGCCAATAGCAATGAGAAATAATAGCTGTTCTATGCATCCTTCTGGCACTGCCATGGTGCTCTCAGCATTGTTCTGGTTCCTCTTGTGCTCTTCTGTTGGAACTGAGGACCAGAGCTATGTGGAGGACACCATGAGGACTGGGGCAGTGACAAAAGAATGCTTTAGGGTAGGGAAATTATTCCCTATTTTCCTACCTGTAAACTACTTCTACTGGAACCAGATCCTGAAAGTTCATCAAAAACCTCCTTTGGTTGTTGCTGCCCAAATAAAATTGGTTTTACTTTACAAAGTTGAAAGCCATGCTTGTGAATTCTGCTCCTGAACGTATACAGCCCTTGGCCCAGGGTTTGTATAACTTATCAGTCTTGCAGTTTAGGACTCTTGGCAAAAAGTGCACATCAAGGACTTCTATTTACTGATGATTTAAAATTTCTAGAAAAAGACTCTTTAAACAAATGTTTTGTCATCTTACCCTTTACCAAAGTGTAATTGCTTCTCCCTTATCATTTATTATTGAATACTAATTTATTTCTAGAAAGTGCGCAATCTTCGTGGTTTTGTGGAAGTGCCTCGTATTAAATGTGTAGAAATAGTGACAACCGATGTCACAATTGCCTGCAGAAACAAATACGCCTTCCAGGTAAGAGATATGCAACCATTTTAATATTGTGGGACTATTTGCGTTGTACATTTAGGTTCACATGGTGCAGATTTGTAGTTTATGAAATCTGCAAGTGAATCAGCAACACATTTGGCAATTGTGGATTTAAAAAACACAAACATTTCTATTCTCTGACTTGCTAGAAAGGTAAATTATGTAAACTGTGGTGAAGAGAATTTTCTTACCAGTGACTGTATTTGTTTGTTATCCCCTCCCCTCTGATCCTCCACTGTGTCATTTGACCAGCACTTTGACTCTCCAAATAACACAGTGTCTTCTGTGTGGACAGGAAGTCAGTTTCTCTATATATTCCTATGGAAGCCTCAATGTCAGTCTCTTAGGAATGAATAGAGAAGAAACTGACTTCCTGTCCTAAAATTAGAGTCACAGCTGAGTGTCAGAAGAGAGGTTATAACTTACAAGTACAGTCACTGGTAAGAAGATTACCTTCAATACAATTTACATAAATGTACCTTTTGAACAGGTCAGAGAATAAACGTTTTTGTGGGAGTGCTTCTTTAAACTCTATAGAAGGTAATGTAAGAAATCTGGAACTAATCTGCAAATAATAATGGGCATGCTACAGATTTGACAGTCCAATCCACGTGAAAAAAATATCTGCAACATACTTGTACTTTGCTGTGGATTTGCAGTGTGGAATACGTACAGCAAATCTGCAAAAATGTACAATGGCCTCATGCATGTGACTGTATGTATTTTGCGGTTTGAAAAATATGGATGACGTCCGTGTTACTTCCACAATGCATTTACTTCAAGGGGTCCATGGTCCCCATTTTTGCAGCCAAGAATAGGACATGTTCTTTCTTTTGCGGAATGGACATACAGTTGTAGAAAGCACATGGATGATCAGTGTGCTTTCCACATATTTATGTCCATTCCACAAAAAGAAAGAACATGTCCTATTCTTGGCCGAAAAATGAGGACCACTGACCCACGGATTCAAAACAGACGTCATCTGTATTTTGTGGATCTCAAAGTATGTACGGTCATATACATTGGGCCTTACTAATTAATTTTTGCACAAGCAGTTGTGATCCTAATCGTAAACGGCAATCTTATATAGGCCATCCTCAATATCAGCTAGGGTACCCCATAGCAGTTCCCTCATGTTACCATTAATAGTGGTAGTAGTAACAACCAGAGTGAATAGTGTTACCTCCTCTTTGCTCTCCACCAGTGACTAGGCTGGATCCTCATGATTGTGTAAAAACAACCGTAGTCACCAGTAGCGTAGCTAGAAATGACTGGGCCGCACAGAAAATTATTGCGTGGGCCCCCCTCCCACAGTAATTTTTTCGCAACCCCTTCCTTTCATGCCACCCTCATTCCTGTGGCTAGTAAAGATCACTCTCTCAGACCAGGACCGACAGCTTTTCCATCCGTTTTCTACACTGTCTATACTGTCACTGTATAGAATTTCATTGTGTAATACTGTTGAGGGGGCCCTGACAAAATCTTGTAGTCCTCCTTCTCCTGGATTCGCCCCTTCTGGATCAGGGCCCCAAAGCAGCCGCTTCCCCTGCTTCCCCTATAGTTACGCCCCTGGTAGTCACCCAGTTTTCTGGAAGAACACTGATGGCACACATCAATAACACATTACAAGCAATATTTCCAGATTTTTTCCTTAACAGATAGATGGTGGGCATCAGAGCATTAAAGAGAATAGTACAAGGTCAGTAACTATTGTCTACATCCTTTTATACTGCCTTGGTCTGGTAGAGGGTGATGCCCTAATGTAGATATTATTCAAGGGATATTACAGTTACAACAAATAAACATCATAATAACTATTGCCACTGGATTTTTGGCAGTAGCATATGGTTATTAGTAGAGATGAGAGAAGTTCTCTAAAATTCAATTCAGCTGCTTCGACGAACTTTTAAAAAATTTGCTTCGTGACGAACCCCCTGTCACCGAACCCCTAAGATACCCTGTTCATCGCTGATCGCGGCATCTGAAATACATATTAAAGCATTTTAGTGTTTGCTTATTAAAAATAAATAAATAAATTGTACTTATCTCATATATTTGAGCGCGAAGATGCCGTCGCAGCCATCTTTCTTGAAGATCCAGCGCAAAATCTTGCACGGCACCTGATGACGTCATCAAGTCGGCCAGTTTGGTGATGTCATACGTCACCGCGCACGAGATTTTACGTGGGATCTTCATGCATGATGGCCGTGACGGCATCTTGGCGCTCAAATGCATGAGTTAAGTATGATATTTTTTTATTTTTACCGCCATTTCAGGGAATCAACTTGTTACCACGAGGAAATTCAGCTTTGCGGCAAATCAAATTTTTCCTGAAATTTGGATCGAAATGAGCTTTGATTCGCTCAACACTAGTTATTATTTTAATATTTCATTCATCTACTTTCCCTCTCCTCAGGTCGTCCATGATAATTATTTTTTATACATCTTCGCCCCCGACAAAGAGAGTCGGCAACAATGGGTTCTGGCTCTAAAAGAAGGTATGAGCAAACCATGATATTTCTGTGTGGGACAAATTAA
Source organism: Bufo gargarizans (assembly GCF_014858855.1). Taxonomy (NCBI): domain Eukaryota; kingdom Metazoa; phylum Chordata; class Amphibia; order Anura; family Bufonidae; genus Bufo; species Bufo gargarizans. The sequence continues at coordinate 502,051,493 of NC_058081.1, forward strand.
AGGGGTTTCACACCTAATAAAGTGATGGTATCACTAGGATAAAATCTCTTTAGGATAGAATTTCTTTACGATCTGTGGGGAACTGACCTTTTATAAAAGGGCCCCCACCTACCATGTGCCATTGCTCTGCAATGTGGCAGAAGGGGACATCGGGCCTGGATGTGAATGCTGTCTCTGCACTCCCTATAGCTATGTCCCTGCTAAACTGTTATAAAGTCAAAAAACATTAGCAGCAGTAAGAAAAGTAAGATACATTGGCACAAGCTATTTCTCTGGGAGATAAGTGCCCCCCAAGGGGTTGTGCCCTGTGTTTTATTAAAATGACTTGCACATTTAGTCAAGCTATAGATGGGGAGTCAAAAGTAATAGTTTTACTAATGCTGAGATCTTCGACCAGCTCATGTCATCCTACAGGATGTAGAGCACAAACCATAGCAAGAATCGTGGTAAAGGTGACAAAACCATTACCGTATATTTTTACTTCGATCTGCAAAGCTAACTACTACAACCAAAACTAAAGCATTCTTGAGAAAATGTATCAAAATTGGGGAAAATAGGAAAACCATAGCAAACAGGTCCAGAAGAGTAACTTGTAGGTTCAGGGCCCTATTTCAAAATCATGAACAGGGCCTCTCACTTATCATGCTTAATGTACAGTAATGGTCTCCTCATATGGGGGGGAAGAAGAAGGGGACAGACAGCTAGCCCACCCTCTGCACCCCCTATTTTATATTTCTGATCAGGTCCACTGCCACCATTATCCAAAATTTCTCTGAAACCTGGCAGCGGCTTCACTTTTATTTTGCAAACATTTTAAATCAGCCTCATGGTATTGGTTCCAGCACAGAATAGCCTGCCAGAGCTCTCTGGATCCGGCATAGCCAGATGTTACCACAATGCCTGCTGGCCCCATTGACGATAGTGCCATCCAGTGGACATCTGGCCGCTACCCAGCATATATGCTGGGATTTGGCCGGACAGAAACCACTGTACGTGACAATTTTTCTCTGGCTAAATCCCAGCATATTTGCTATATAGCAACTGGATCTCCAACGGATCCCATTATAGTCAATGAGGCCACCAGGCGCTGTGGCAATATCCGGCTATGCCAGATCCACAGAGCACTGGATCCGGCACTGCCAGCCGAAGGCCTCATGCACGCAACCCGTGCGTGGTCTGCATTTTGTGGCCAAGTATTGGACATGTTCTATATTTTTGTGGAACGGACATACGGATTCGTATATACTGTATATGGGGTCTGTTAAAAGATAGAATATGTCTGCAAAATGCAGACCATGGACCCATTGAAGTCAATAGGGCCACAAAAAAAATTTGCACGGCACACAGACTGCATCAGTATTTTGCGGCTCTGCGTTTTGCAGATCACAAAACAGATATGGCTGTATGCATGAGGCTTTAATGGTTGATACATTAAATTATAGACAAATTTCAACAGCTGTTTTTTCCAGGGTCAATGCAATGACTAATTCTCTGAATAGCTGTTATAATACTAATGGTTTGGAGAATTTCATGTGCCTTTTGCGTAGTAATGCGCAGTACCTGGTACATCTGATGAACAAGAGTGGTGCCGTTTCTAGAGAAAAAAGACAATTTTTTCAATAAAATCAGAACACTCTTTGAATGTGGTTCTACTAGTTGGGCCTCATGCACACAAATGTATTTTCTTTCCGTGTCCGTTCCATTTATTTTGTGGACCGTATACGGAACCATTCATTTCAATGGGTCCGCAAAAAAACGGAAGTTACTCCGTGTGTATTCTGTTTCCCTATGTCCGTATTTCTGTCCAGCAAAAGAAATAGAACATGTCCTATTATTGTCTGCATTACGGACAAGGATAGTACTGTTCTTGTAGGAGCCAGATGTTCCGTTCCGCAAAATACGGAATGCACACAGACGTCACCCGTATTTTTGCCGACTGCAAAATACATACGGTCGTGTGCATGGGGCCTTAACCAGAGATAATCAAGTCATTTGCGTGGTTGCCAGTGGCTAACATTTTTTTACTCTACACCCAGTGACAAAGAACAACCATTGTCTGATGCCCAAGTATCACCCCAACTTCTGGGTGGAAGGTCGGTGGAGATGCTGCTGCCAGACAGAAAAGATGGCAGCAGGATGTACTCTATATGACCCAAACATTGGCTGTAAGTAGTACCACTAATTTCCTTACTTAATTGATTACTGATGGACATAATTGTATATATTTCTGCCACTATCTTGGTTTCTGAGTATTAAACTATGGGAACCCAACTCATTATTTCTGCATTGCACCCATATCATTCATGGATATATTTAACTTACCATAGGAAAGGAGCAGTCACTTGACACGTCGGCAGTGTGCCACAACCATCCGTGGTATGACTGTGTTTATTAGTGCGAATTTTCTGTATAAACAAGAGGACATGGATTTTAGGATAAGCCTCCGTGGAGTGTGGGATTTTAACGGAGTTCTCCAGGCTACAGGTTAGAATTGGTCATCTACAGTATATCAGACCGGAGCGGTGTTGAGACCCAGCACCCCTACTATTGTTGACCTATTCTCAGGCTAAGTTATCAGTATCAGATTGTTGGCGGTCTGACCTGCTGATCAGCTTTTTCAAACATTGGCGGTGTTGCTGTAACCAGAGCGCTGTGGTGCTGCAGCTCTGCTCCCATTCAAGCCAATGGGAGCTGAGCTGCAGTACGCTGATGCTGGAAACTACATAGTATACGGAGCTGTCTGCTTCCACTCCATATACTTTATATATTCTAGCACCACAGCTGCCAAAAACAAGTGCCGGAAATGTCAGACCCCCCGCTGATCTGATATTGATGACTTATCCTGAGGACAGGTCATCAATATCTGTAGCCTGGACAACCCCTTTAAGGAAATAAGTTGTACAAATTGACTGCGGCATAATGGCTATGGCTAGTTTCTACATACAGAGAGAGAATAATATTAAACAATAATATAAAAGCCTAATAAATTATAGGTAGCTAGTGATTGCAATTAGTGGTGCAGTTATCAAGGGGCAGTTACTTTCCTACATGGGTGATATGGGTACAGATGTGCCATTAGCTGTTGCGTTTGAGCAAACACAATGCAAAAGCACTCTGCAAACAGAATATATGTACTGATACTATATCCAGTATATAAAATGTATATGAGGTTCCTAGAAAATATATTTTGATCAAGATTATTTGTGCCTATCCACCACGGCAAGGTGACCTCTTACTGAATGGGAACTTACTCTATGATACTTTTCTCTGTGTCATCCGACCTCCTAATTCAGGATAAGCAGGTTCCAATGTATGTAAAAACACAAAATGCAATCACACACTGCAACCAGCACTCTGCCCTGCCTTTATGCTGGATGTTGAATAAGGCATTGGTGTACATTTTGGCCAAAGCGTAATAAGCCACTCACCACGTCAAGGTCGCCTTCATGAGTGGTCCCTAACACTAGTTCCTACCTTTTATGGGCCATGACAGCCACATAAAGTCCAGGGAGCACAGGTACAGCATGCACGCCAAGCACACTCTGCTTTTAACCCCGTCCGGTGCCATTACAGCTTTCATCGGATCCAGGGATGCAAGTACTCACATGCATGCTGAGCCCACTTTATACTTCTCCTGGAGCCTAATGGCTACTAATAGGTGCTGTATAAGCAGACTCAGTTTTATACTGACTTTAAAACCAGCCTCCAGGGGGCAGATTAACTGGACAGGTGTGCTTGACTGCTTGGAGATCGCCACGCCTCCAATACGTACTACAAAGAGAAAAATATGGAAAATTTCAGCCCGCACAACCCCTAGCAGGTGCAGATTGCTGTGGCGAAATAGAGATATAAATGTAAAAACACTGCAACCAGCACTCTGCCCTGCCTTTATGCTGGATGTTGAATGTATACTGTGTCTGCTCCATTTGTTACCACTCTCTGTGCCAGCAGGCTTCTGGATTCAGGGAGGGCAGACTACAGCTATATATACTGCAAAATTAAAAGCATCCTGTGGAAAGGACGGGTTAGTAAGGAGCGCACCACCAAAATGGAGACTGCAACATCTAAAAATCTTTACTACAAAGACAAAAGGCAAACGTTAGGCAGCACCTCCTGCAAAATGCCATAAATACACAGGTGCCCGTCACCATAGATGAAACTACAAAAGTAAAAGCAAACACAACAGTACTCTACAAACAAAGAATATGGCCAGTGATGGCGAACCTTTTAGAGACCGAGTGCCCAAACTGCAACCCAAAACCCACTTACTTATCGCAAAGTGCCAACACAGCAATTTACCCTGAATGCCAGTATAGTATATCTTCCATGTACTCTGTCATTTAGCTGTAATAGCCTGCCTACATTCAGTGCGCTGCATGTGCTGTTCATAGTGTGCCCTGTGCTGACGAATGGTAGGAAAAGTCTACGGCCTCTTGCACACGACCATATGCCCTCCAAGACATACGGTCCGTGAGCGGGCCATATGTCCCGGAGCAGCATTGATCTCATAAGATCATATGAGTGCGGGACAATAGCCCCGCGGGCGGTCCAACGTGCACAGCATCATAGTAACCTATGATGCTGCGCACTCCCGTGCGCACGATCAATGCCGCTCAAAAGCCCATATGTATTGGAGGGCATACGGTCGGTAGTGTGCAAGAGGCCTAAGGCATATTGTGGTTTATATAGTAAGACTTTTTTGCCCACAGAAAGGGCTCTGAGTGCCGCCTCTGGCACCTGTGCCATAGGTTCGCCACCACTCAAATATACAGTATGAACTGTTACTATAGTCACTATTTAGCATGAGTTTGTTTAGTTGGTTATTTTTACTCTCAGTTAATTAAGCTGAATGTTAACCTATAATGCATGACCGGGCGACAAAATTACAGTTCTATATCCCCTTTAATTGAGGTAATTTGTAGAAACACTTGTTCCCCCAAATCTGTCCGCGTAAAAGGTGCCGGCGATCACCCAGTGAACAAGCGGACGCTCGTTCTTTGGGGGATCGTGTCATTCTGCTGCCACCAAAAATCCAAAAACCCAAACAACGATCTGCTGCGCTGGGACAATGATTTCCTATGGGGAGAAGTGATCACTTGTCCTCGTACAGTGAAGGTAATTACTGAATGTGAATGCAGCCCAACTCTTCGCTGATGATCAGGCAATTATCGGGAGCGTCTGCTTCGTTCCCAATAAACTGCCAGATCATCGGTCCGTGTAAAAAGACCCTTAGTATAAGATTATATCATAATATTGTTAATTTGTAGCTGGTGATTTACTCGTATCAGAACATCAAGCTGCTAAATAAAGAAGTTTGTGCCACATTTTGCTAGCTTGGCTCCTCTATTTGCATGAAACCATGATACAAGTTGTTGGTGAAGATTCATTTATAGATTACAGATAAGATCTTTAGACTGGATTTCCTGACGAGGCAGAAGTAGCTAAGAAAAGCAATTTCTGTGCAACTGTATTTAAAGGGCTTATCCCATGAGTATTGTAAAAAATATCACACATCATATAGTACATGACAATCTCTTTCTAACAAACCTAGAACCAGCCCTGTACCTCACACGGATCCAGAGATCGCCCCAATCATTGATGCAATGGCTGTGCTAGATTTATTTCAATCTGGCAGCTCAGGGGGCGTGAACGTTCTAAGAGGGTGTTTCCTTTCTGCTGCAGCTGGTGGTGGTTGAATTATGGAACTAGGTGCTGGAGATTCACCACAGTAGATACTGCAATATGAATGTGATACATCAGGCAATAGTCATTACTGTGGCATGTGTCACTTGATCATCTGGACCAACATACCGATCACATCATGTACCACTAGATGCTGTGGATTCACCACTGTAGATACTGCCATATGATACGCCGAAGGACCATCAGGCAACTGTCATTATGTTCATTATTCGGTGGGGTGCTTCAATGTGGGAATGTGGCCACATAAAAAGTCTCAAGGAAAACTGGCAGCAAGTAAGTATTCAAACCTCCTGCAGCGCCACCCCAAGGGGAAATTTAGTATTACATGATACCCTTATAAAGACGACCTGTCACTTCTCCAAACATGTCTTAGTAACTACTTGCAATAACAATTCTGGAGCACCTGTTTGTAGATCTCTGTCATGCCATTCCTTTATTATTCCCGCTAGAAGTTATAAATGAATAACCAGTCTGCAATAAAGGTCAATCTGGGTGTAACCAGTTGGGGGGGGGGGGGGGGTGTACCTGATTATATAGTGTCAGACTGGGAGTGTGGGAGTTGGGGACACACTCCCCAACTGATAACACCCAGATGGACCTTTATTGCAAACAGCTGGCCATTCTCATAACTTTTAGTAGGAGTAATGGAGGAATGGCATCGAATTATATGAAAATACGCTTCAGAATTGTTATTACGTGGGAAATGCAAGCAGTTACTAAGAAATGTTAGGAGAGGTGACAGGTTCTCTCTCTTTTAGACTTTTTGTGTGGCCATATTGAAGTCTACCACTGAATAATAAACATAATGACAGTTGCCTGATGGTCATATTGAAGTATCTACAGTGGTGAATCCCCAATATCTAATGGTACATGCTGTGATCGGTGTGTTGTTCCAGATGATACGATGACACACACCACAGTAAGGGCTCGTTCACATGAACGCGTGCTGCCTGTTGCCGTATTGCGGACTGCATTTGCGGATACACGGGCATCGTTCCGTGTGCATTCCGCATCACGGATGCGGAACCATTCACTTCAATGGGTCCGCAAATCCGGAGATGCGAAATGGAAGCACGGAACAGAACACTCCGGAAGCACTATGGAGTACTTTCTGGGGTTCCGCTCCGTGCCCCCGCACCGCAAAAAGATAGAACATGCTCTTTTTGCGGAACGGAGGGATCGCTGACCCATTCAAGTGAATGGGTCCAAGATCCCCATGCGGCTGGGCCACAGTCGGTGCCGTGCATTGCGGACCGCAATTTGCGGTCCACAGCATGGGCACGGGCTTCACACGGTCGTGTGAACGAGCCCTAAATGGTATGGTCTTGATCACCTATATATGTATGAAATTCGAAGGTAATCTTGTAACCAAGTAGCATGGGTCAATAAAGTTATGGTACTCCCTCCGAAGTTATTAGGGAAGTACTGCGAATGGTTCTATGCAAAGCATGTAGAGTGTTTAATATCCCATTATTAATGTAAAACTTAAAATCATATAGAATCATATATAACTCAAATAAATCCAGAGATCTCTAATTTCACTGGTCTAATTGCTCTGCTACATTGTCTTCCCCCTGGCAGCTCAGGGGCGAGTTCTTTCTCTGGGGGGGTACCCTTTCTGCTACATTTTCTTCCCCCTGGCAGCTCAGGGGAGTCCTTTCTCTGGGGGGAGTACCCTTTCTGCTGCAGCTCTCTCTCTCTCTGTCACATGTCAGGAGACATCTCCTTTCTCACAGTATATAGGACAAGCGGCAGTGAAAGGAAGGAACTTGGAACTGAGCATCTGCATCCATCTTAGCAAGGTCACTGAGGTGGAAAATGAAATAAGGAGAATGATAATCAGCAGGTGGCGCTATACAGAGACATTTTATTGAATAACTCAGTGTGTGTCGTAAATTTTTAATTACATGCAATCACAAAAGTATTCAGATTCAGGTGCTGGTTTGAAAAATTTTGAATATTTTTAATGGGGCGACTCCTTTAATTATAAGCAGGAATTTTGGCTAAAGCGGTATCATTCTCTGTACAATAGAGGCAGATCCAGAGGAGTAAGGGCCCAGCTCAGAACTGCTTCTCCTGTTCCCGAAATGAGAACACTGCTCTCATTGATATGAATAATATCTGTATCAAAGGCATTGCGCTTCCCCTAGTGATGGCTGCAGGGGATATAGGGGGAGATTTATCAAACTGGTGTAAAAGAAAACTGGTTTAGCTGCCAATAGCAACCAATCAGATTCCACATTTCATTACTCACAGCTCCTTTGGAAAAGGAAGGTGAAATCTGATAGGTTGCTATAGGCAATTAAGCCTGTTCTAAATCTCCCCCATACTGTATGAATGTATTTATGCCAGTTGTCTAGTGTAAATACATTGAGAAATATGGTGTTCATGGCAAGCACCATGTTTATGAAGCATCTATTCTAATTTTGCAACCTAACCGAATAAAGTGGAGGGTGGCTTTTTCAATTAAGAATTTCTTACACTTAAAGGGGTTATCCCATGACTAATGTAAAAAATTAATATCAGACATTATATAGTACATGACAATCTCTTTCTAACAAAGCTAGAACCAGCCCTGTACCTCACATGGATCCAGAGATCTCCCCATTCATTGTTCTGCTAGATTTATATCAAGCTGACAGCTCAAGGGGAGTGTCTGTTCTGCTGCAGCTCAGGAGGCGTGTCCATGCTCTCCCTATCACAGCTCAGGAGGCGTGTCCGTGCTCTCCCTATCACAGCTCAAGGGGAGTGTCTGTTCTGCTGCAGCTAAGGGGGCGTGTCCATGCTCTCCCTATCACAGCTCAGGAGGCGGCTGAAGGAGGAAACTGAGCATGTGCGGCCTTTTCAGTCCATATCACTATATATAAGAAGATGTATAACTTATACCAGCTGTACATATATAATTATATACAGGAGATACCCAGGTTATACCAGCATGGTTCATATCACTATATACAAGAAGATGTATGACTTATAACAACTGTACATACAAACCGGATTCCAAAAAAGTTGGGACACTAAACAAATTGTGAATAAAAACTGAATGCAATGATGTGGAGATGGCAAATGTCAATATTTTATTTGTAATAGAACGTAGATGACAGATCAAACGTTTAATCCGAGTAAATGTATCATTTTAAAGGAAAAATAAGTTGATTCAAATTTTCACGGTGTCAACAAATCCCCAAAAAGTTGGGACAAGTAGCAATAAGAGGCTGGAAAAAGTTAATTTGAGCATAACGAAGAGCTGGAAGACCAATTAACACTAATTAGGTCAATTGGCAACATGATTGGGTATAAAAAGAGCTTCTCAGAGTGGCAGTGCCTCTCAGAAGCCAAGATGGGTAGAGGATCACCAATTCCCACAAGATAGTGGAGCAATATCAGAAAGGTGTTACCCAGCGAAAAATTGCAAAGACTTTGCATCTATCATCATCAACTGTGCATAACATCATCCGAAGATTCAGAGAATCTGGAACAATCTCTGTGCGTAAGGGTCAAGGCCGTAAAACCATACTGGATGCCCGTGATCTCCGGGCCCTTAAACGACACTGCACCACAAACAGGAATGCTACTGTAAAGGAAATCACAGAATGGGCTCAGGAATACTTCCAGAAACCATTGTCAGTGAACACAATCCACCGTGCCATCCGCCGTTGCCAGCTGAAACTCTACAGTGCAAAGAAGAAGCCATTTCTAAGCAAGATCCACAAGCTCAGGCATTTTCACTGGGCCAGGGATCATTTAAAATGGAGTGTGGCAAAATGGAAGACTGTTCTGTGGTCAGACGAGTCACGATTCGAAGTTCTTTTTGGAAATCTGGGACGCCATGTCATCCGGACCAAAGAGGACAAGGACAACCCAAGTTGTTATCAACGCTCAGTTCAGAAGCCTGCATCTCTGATGGTATGGGGTTGCATGAGTGCGTGTGGCATGGGCAGCTTGCATGTCTGGAAAGGCACCATCAATGCAGAAAAATATATTCAGGTTCTAGAACAACATATGCTCCCATCCAGACGTCATCTCTTTCAGGGAAGACCCTGCATTTTTCAACAAGATAATGCCAGACCACATTCTGCATCAATCACAACATCATGGCTGCGTAGGAGAAGGATCCGGGTACTGAAATGGCCAGTCTGCAGGCCAGATCTTTCACCTATAGAGAACATTTGGCGCATCATAAAGAGGAAGGTGCAACAAAGAAGGCCCAGGACGATTGACCAGTTAGAGGCCTGTATTAGACAAGAATGGGAGAGCATTCCTATTTCTAAACTTGAGAAACTGGTCTCCTCGGTCCCGAGACGTCTGTTGAGTGTTGTAAGAAGAAGGGGAGATGCCACACAGTGGTGAAAATGGCCTTGTCCCAACTTTTGGGGGATTTGTTGACACCATGAAATTCTGATTCAACTTTTGTTCCGTGATTTATGTTCTATTCTGAATAAAATATTAGAAGTTGGCACCTCCACATCATTGCATTCAGTTTTTATTCACGATTTGTATAGTGTCCCAACTTTTTTGGAATCCGGTTTGTATATAATTATATACAGGAGATGCCCAGGTTATACCAGCATGCTCCATATCACTGTATACAGGAAGATCTATAACGTATACCAGCTGTACATATATAATTATATACAGGAGATGCCCAGGTTATACCAGCATGCTCCTTATCACTATATACAGGAAGATGTATAACTTATACCTACTGTACATATATAATTATTTATAAACAGGAGATACCCAGGTTATACCAGCAAGCTCCATATCAATGTATACACGAAGATGTATAACTTTTTTAACTTATACCATCTGTACATATCTTATTATATACAGGAGATATCCAGGTTATACCAGCATGGTCCATATCACTATGTAAAGCTGGTATAAGTTATACATCTTCTTGTATATAGTGATATGGAGCATGCTGGTATAACCTGGGTATCTTTTGTATATAATTGTATATGTACAACTGGTATAAGTTATATATCTTCTGGTACCAGAAGAGGACAAATGTATAACTTATACCAGCTCATATACATAATCATATACAGAAGATACCAAGGCCAGATGGTAACTAGTAGTAATACCTGGGCCTCAGTGGCGTAACTAGAGTGTTATGGGCCCCAGTGCAAACTTTGGATCGGGCCCCCCCCCCCCCCCCATTTTTGCAAAGAAGCGGCAGATTTTCTAAGGGCTTTTTCCTGTGCGGCTAGTCCACTGCGTGAATGAGGGCCAAGCCCCGCTCCGGACAGCAGAGACACAGAGCAGTAACATGATTGATAATGCTCCGTGCCTCTCTGTGACCTTTTTACTACAAAATCACAGTGAGATAAAGTTGTCACCGCTATTTTGTAGCAAAACGGTCATAGAGAGGCAAAGAGCATTATCAATCATGTTACTGCTCCGTGTCTCTGCTGTCCGGAGCGGGGCTTGGCTGTCATTCACGCAGCGGACTAGCCGCACAGGATCCGCTCGTGTTAAAGAGCCCTAAGCCCAATGCATGGCTACACTCACCCAGTCCTAATAAAATCTGGTCCTACCTCATCCAGGGTGTCGCTGGCGTCAGCGTGATATCCGCTGGATCCAGAACAAGGTACCTGTGGTGATAGAGAAAAAAAAAGGAAGGGATGGTGACTGCCCCTATGAAATCACCAGCAGGGGGCGCTGTGCTGGCCTAGTAGACTGAGCTATGCCAATGTATAGCAGGGTAATTTAGGACATTTCCCCTAAGTGCTACCACACAGTACTAATGCCTACCTTGTGGTCCCTTCACAAAAGTTATGTCCTTCTTGTGGCCCCTCACAGCAGTTATGCCCACCTTTGTTCCTGTCACAGTAGTTATGCCCAGATATGTGCCCCTCACAGTAGTTATGCCAAATATGTGCCCCCTAACAGTAGTTATACCAAATATGTGCCCCCTCACAGTATTTATGCCAGATATGTGCCCCTCGCAGTAGTTATGACCAGATATGTACCCCCTCACATTAGTTATGCCCAGATATGTGCCCCCTCACAGTAGTTATGCCCAGATATGTGCCTCTAACAGTGGATATGCCCAGATATGTGCTCGCTTACAGTGGTTATGCCTAGATATGTGCCCGCTCAAAGTAGTTATGCCAGATATGTGCCCCTGTACAGTGGTTATGCCAGATTATGTGCCCCTCACATTAGATATGCCCACATATGTGCCCCTCACAGTGGTTATGCGGTTATGCCAGATTATGTGCCGCCCTCACAGTAGTTGATATATGTTCCCCCTCATAGTTATGCCTTTATATGTGCCCCCCTCACAGTTGTTATGGCAGATTAGGTGCCCCCTCAGTAGAGATGCCCACTTTTGTGCCCCCTCACTCTAGTTGTGCCCATCAACCCCCCTTTTCCCTTTGCCCCCATACTTACCCTCTTCCTTGATGTTGCGCTGCCACACTCACATCGCGCTGCTGGCTGTACTGAAGGCAGTTTCCTGGGCCTTCAGAGCTCCTCCCACAAACAGCAGCGCGATGTGCGGCCAGCAGAGGGAGCGCTGGAGCTTCTGCTTCACTGATGATCTGGAGACAGCCCAGCAGTGACAAGAACTGCCGGGCCGAGTGTATGTGAGTGAGTGCGCGCATCCCCCCTCTTCCTCCTCCCCCCCTCTGCGCAAACCTCCCCCACCTTGCCTCATATTAAACATGTAATGGAGCGCCCTGATGGGGGCCCGGCATTGTCACTGTACTTCATGCTGGACCCCGTCACAGCGCTTCTTTGCACTCCCTGCTACCGCGATCGTTACGCCCCTGCTGGGCCTAATTCCTAGTGGACTGTGTGTGGGTTGGCTGCTGTGCTGGCTCAGGCTGAATTGACTTGCTGAAAGCAGCCTGAATGCTGGAGGCAGGCTGGGCTCAGTGTGGGCTGATGGCTGGCTGAGTCGAGGGAGGTTGGCTGAGCTGAGTTAGACTAACCTATAAGAAAAACTCAAATAAGGTATAAAAAATACAGTGGGGTCTAGTATAATATGCTGAAACCAACAAGAGAAGAGAGACCAATAACCCCATTGAAGAATGAGAGAACACTCATATAAAATATATGTAGTTTATTAGGGCGAAAAGTAATAAATATACAGTAACACGAAGGCACAAGGTAAAGGGGATGGGATGCCCCGTGTAGCGGGACCGTGAACCCCCACCCTCACATATACCAGACTAACAAGGAAAAGGTGTCATAAAACACTGAGTGTAAAACCGCATATTAATGGGGGGAACTGTAAATTCGCCAGAGTGACATATAAGCATATGTATTGCACACATGTAAAGGATCAATACGGTCACACATAACAGACTTGCCCACCACTAGTAAGTATTGTGGCCATCACGTAAAATACAGGCTGAGCTGAGTGCCTGAGAGTGCTGCTGCCTGGACCTGGCTTGCTGGCGAGGGTAGTTTCAACAGTCGGTTGAGTGACTGAGTGTGTGTACACTCTACTGTAGTTTGTACAGACTCTGTAGATAGAGACTGGGCAAGTGGGCAGTGTGGCAGTGGCGGCACCCGCGGTTTCTCCACGTCCCGCGCTCCTCTGTTCCCGCCTGTAAAAAACAGACTTGGTCGGTGCTGAGTGTAGCAGCTGCAGCGCTGATGACGTTGTGACATCACGATAGAGCGCACTGTGATCTGGACGTGCTGCCAGGCCCTGCCTCCTGTCGGGGATACTTAAAGTGACCATATATGAGCCGGAGGCCGCCTGCTGTCAGCTTAACCACAAAAAAGAAGGACTTCTGGCCATCCATACTGGCCTTGCATCGGACGGAGGAACACAAGTCTAGAAACCAGACTGTCCGGCCTAAAACCGGACATCTGGCCACCCTATCTTCAGCTCTAATCATAAGCTGCCTTAGATGGAAGAGTTTACTGTCTACTAAGATGGAGGCCACCACCACCTTGAAATGTACAAAGTCAGTACTTAACTAGAAATCACTTTTTTCCAGTCACTGGGAAGCTCAGCGGGTGCTTTGGAGTGACACAGTAGTGCCATTTACCTTAGGTGAGATGTAGTGGCCATGAACAAACCAGAAATGTTCCACTTTGTTCTTACTTATGGACATCTTACTTCTGTACCTAGTATGTGTGACAGGCGCAGCACTATAAAGTGCCTTTTGCGCTGTGGCACTAGAAGAATTTTGATATCTCTGACTTTTTGGTCAAACCAGACTGTCTGTTACTCTGTAATTCCTCTAGCGCCGTTCTATGGAAACAGTAGGTTTAAAGAGCACACCAAATGCTTGAAATAACTTCTTTATTAACTTCAACTTTTCTTCATATATAACATTGCTGCCTCCGCAGCAGATAGTCCATGTACAAAACATGTGTTGAAAAGATATCACAAAATGGTGATATACATAAGATTGTGGTTCAACTGTTTAATCTTGTCATTCAACATAAAATGGTGGATATATTTCTCTCTCCAGTGTCTGTACTCTCACTTTAAGTTATTTAAGCACTTTAGGATCTCTCTGAGAGGTATATCTGAGGTCTAACTCATAGTTCACCTGCTCTACTTGGTTTGCAGTTTGCTCTATACAATTGCTTATGTTCTGGTATGAGCAGTTCGCATTTGTATGCAATTTATTTGATTGTTTGGAATTTGTATGGAATTTGGTCGCAATTTGCAGTATGCAGTTAGCAGTAACTATTTGCAGGTTGGTTGAGTATGATCTGGTATGGTTGTATGCAATTTGGATTGCAAAATGGAACTTGAATTTGGATTGTGAACTTTTTAGTTTGCAATTGGTGGAACTGTAAGTAAACACACACATAACTGGTTCAGTATACCGTTCTAATCACTATATTAACAGTAGGGACATTATATAACTGTTTTAAATACCTATTTTGGCCTCTCTGCTTCCATAAAACACAGCTCTCAGTGCAGTGTGTGTCTGTTCAACTTCTCTCTCTGTTGAATAATGATTCAAGCAGCTCCTGCTAGAGAAAACTTCCTACACAGGCTGAGTGTGAGGCTGGCTGTGATTGGTCAAAACTCCTGCTCTGTGTGAGGCTGGCTGTGATTGGTCAAGACTCCTGCCCAGCAACAACAGTTTAACTCTATGCTTTCTGTTGTTTCTGCTGTGTCATTGAGCTTACCTTACATCTATATAATGAATCTTAAAGGCATATTATCTTTCCTGCTTCTGTGAACACAATATATATAACCGTTATAACCAAACATGAAGTCACTATAAATAACTCTGCTTTTGTCTTTAACACACAAACATAGGAACTGTATGAAGGTTGTTGTCAGGTCTAGCTGTATAAACACACAAGCTATATTAGCAGCCTAGGACAGGTCTTAGCTGGCCAGCCACAGTATGGTAGCATGATCTTTATCATATGATAGTTCGTTGAATAAGATTCTAGAGTGATGGCGGCTAATGTGACAAAGACAGAAAAGAAGAGATTACGTTTTTACACATCACCCTATCATTTTTACAGCCTAACTGTCCTGACCACAAAGAATTTCCTATTCCCATAGTGAATACTGTGTCTCACAAGCTTCATCAAAAGATAGCATCAGTGAGAAATGATAAATCACCATAAATGTCACAAGTGGTAGATGAAAAGGTCATCATTTTGAGAAAACATTTAAAGAGTAACTAAACCTTTACATAAACTTTTAATATGTGCTCCCTAATGCCTTAATAAAACTCTCTAATATACTTTATTAATCAATTTTCTATTTTTACTACACTTTTCCCTGTCCAAAGTGCACCATTCACTGTGCGCTTAAAACTGTTCTCTGTACAGAGTACATTTTATCAATGGGGCCGCAGCAGCTCTGTGAGTACGGGTAGGAGCACACATTGCTGCTCCTGCCCGTGCTTCCTGGATGAATACTAACTCCTGGCATAGCACATGGTTACCCTGTACCCGTGTACTATGCCAGGATTAGCTGAGCAGAGTGGCCTGTACTCACAGCGCTGCTGCAGCGCCATTTATTAAAATGTACTCCGTACACCGATGAGCTGTCAGTGGTGTACAGAGAACAGTTTTAGGCGCACAGTGAATTGGGCGGTTTAGGCAGGGAAAAGTGTACTAAAAATAGAAATTTGATTAATAAAGTATATTAGATATAGTTTTATTAGGGCATTAGGGAGGGACAACATATTAAAAGTTTATGTAAAGGTTTAGTTACTCTTTAAACCGTCAACA
Organism: Bufo gargarizans; assembly: GCF_014858855.1. NCBI lineage: Eukaryota > Metazoa > Chordata > Amphibia > Anura > Bufonidae > Bufo > Bufo gargarizans. Next base: position 502,067,375 of record NC_058081.1, read on the forward strand.
GTCTTATATAGTTTTTCTTGGTGGGTCCAAACTGACCGAAGGCAGGGCAACACAAGTAGGCAGGGCCAACATACACTCACCTAAAGAATTATTAGGAACACCATACTAATACGGTGTTGGACCCCCTTTTGCCTTCAGAACTGCCTTAATTCTACGTGGCATTGATTCAACAAAGTTCTGATAGCATTCTTTAGAAATGTTGGCCCATATTGATAGGCTAGCATCTTGCAGTTGATGGAGATTTGAGGGATGCACATCCAGGGCACGAAGCTCCCGTTCCACCACATCCCAAAGATGCTCTATTGGGTTGAGATCTGGTGACTGTGGGGGCCATTTTAGTACAGTGAACTCATTGTCATGTTCAAGAAACCAATTTGAAATGATTCGAGCTTTGTGACATGGTGCATTATCCTGCTGGAAGTAACCATCAGAGGATGGGTACATGGTGGTCATGAAGGGATGGACATGGTCAGAAACAATGCTCAGGTAGTCCGTGGCATTTAAACGATGGCCAATTGGCACTAAGGGGCCTAAAGTGTGCCCAGAAAACATCCCCCACACCATTACACCACCACCACCAGCCTGCACAGTGGTAACAAGGCATGATGGATACATGTTCTCATTCTGTTTACGCTCAAATTCGGACTCTACTATTTGAATGTCTCAACAGAAATCGAGACTCATCAGACCAGGCAACATTTTTCCAGTCTTCAACAGTCCAATTTTGGTCAGCTCGTGCAAATTGTAGCCTCTTTTTCCTATTTGTAGTGGAGATGAGTGGTACCCGATGGGGTCTTCTGCTGTTGTAGCCCATCCGCCTCAAGGTTGTGCGTGTTGTGGCTTCACAAATGCTTTGCTGCATACCTCGGTTGTTACGAGTGGTTATTTCAGTCAACGTTACTCTTCTATCAGCTTGAATCAGTCGGCCCATTCTCCTCTGACCTCTAGCATCAACAAGACATTTTCGCCCACAGGACTGCCGCATACTGGATGTTTTTCCCTTTTCACACCATTCTTTGTAAACCCTAGAAATGGTTGTGCGTGAAAATCCCAGTAACTGAGCAGATTGTGAAATACTCAGACCGGCCCGTCTGGCACCAACAACCATGCCACGCTCAAAATTGCTTAAATCACCTTTCTTTCCCATTCTGACATTCAGTTTGGAGTTCAGGAGATTGTCTTGACCAGGACCAAAACCCTACATGCATTGAAGCAACTGCCATGTGATTGGTTGACTAGATAATCGCATTAATGAGAAATAGAACAGGTGTTCCTAATAATTCTTTAGGTGAGTGTATATAGGCAGGGACAACAGTATTAGGCAGTGCCAGCAATCCTATAGTGCAGCGCAAAATACTGCCTCAGGAGAACCAAATCCCACAGTGCAGCACAAAATACTGCCAGCTGTGCAGCAGGCGGTGGCCAGACGTCTGGGGTATCCCTTTCCCCTTAGGAGGTTTTTACGATATATGTCCCTCTTATAGAACAAGTGGTCGTGACGCCAGTTGGAGTTAAGCAATGAGGACATGGAGTCCTCTTTTTGTATAGTGGTGTTGATACCCAGATGTAGGAATGCCAGAGTGGTGTAGGTGGGCCTACAGTGTCCCTTAAGGTGTTGTATGCACGTGTTACTGTGCTCCTACCTGGATATCCTTGGATCCCAGGCGTGGTTGTCCATTGCAGTGCAAGAGGGGTACTTAACTTGGATGATGAAGGAATAATCGAGTCCAGCCTTTGTGTATAATTCCAATACAGCTTTACTTAAGTAAATAGTAATCCAAACAGTATACAGACTTGGTCAGCAGCTTTGGAATGAACTCCTGGCAGGCAAACACTCTCAGCTCTGCTACATCTGAACTCCCTCAGCAATGCTATGTTGGCTGGCTCAAATAGGAACTTTTTCTTTAGCTTTCGGTTGTAGGATGCAACTTAGCTTTCTGTAGTCTGACTCTCACTGTAATCCTAGGAAAAAAAAAATCCTGTCTTCAAGCTTCCTTAGCTTGGCTTTTTAGGTAATGCAAGCCCAGGAGGGGACATGCAACTATGTACAGTCGTGGCCAAAAGTTTTATGACTGACACAAATATTCGTTTTCACAAAGTTTGCTGCTAAACTGCTTTTAGATCTTTGTTTCAGTTGTTACTGTGATGTAGTGAAATATAATTACACGCACTTCATACGTTTTAAAGGCTTTTATCGACAATTACATGAGATTTATGCAAAGAGTCAGTATTTGCACTGTTGGCCCTTCTTTTTCAGGACCTCTGCAATTCAACTGGGCATGCTCTCAATCAACTTCTGGACCAATTCCTGACTTTCATGATCACTTCTCGGAGTTTGTCAGAATTACTGGGTTTTTGTTTGTCCACCCGCCTCTTGAGGATTGACCACAAGTTCTCAATGGGATTAAGATCTGGGGAGTTTCCAGGCCATGGACCCAAAATGTCAACGTTTTGGTCCCCGAGCCACTTAGTTATCACTTTTGCCTTATGGCACGGTTCTCCATCGTGCTGGAAAATGCATTGTTCTTCACCAAACTGTTGTTGTATTGTTGGAAGAAGTTGCTGTTGGAGGGTGTTTTGGTACCATTCTTTATTCATGGCTGTGTTTTTGGCCAAAATTGTGAGTGAGCCCACTCCCTTGGATGAGAAGCAACCCCACACATGAATGGTCTCAGGATGCTTTACCGTTGGCATGAGACAGGACTGATGGTAGCGCTCACCTTTTTTTCTCCGGACAAGCCTTTTTCCTGATGCCCCAAACAATCGGAAAGAGGCTTCATCAGAGAATATGACTTTGCCCCAGTCCTTAGCAGGCCATTCACCATATTTTCTGCAGAAGATCAATCTGTCCCTGATGTTTTTTTTGAGAAAAGTGGCTTCTTTGCTGCCCTTCTTGACACCAGGCCATCTTCCAAAAGTCTTCGACTCACTGTGCGTGCAGATGCGCTCACACCTGCCTGCTGCCATTCCTGAGCAAGCTCTGCACTGGTGGCACTCCGATCCCGCAGCTGAATCCTCTTTAGGAGACGATCCTGGCGCTTGCTGGACTTTCTTGGATGCCCTGAAGCCTTCTTAACAAGAATTGAACCTCTTTCCTTGAAGTTCTTGATGATCTTATAAACTGTTGATTGAGGTGCAATCTTAGTAGCCACAATATCCTTGCCTGTGAAGCCATTTTTATGCAACGCAATGATGACTGCACGCGTTTCTTTGCAGGTCACCATGGTTAACAATGATTTCAAGCATCACCCTCCTTTTAACAGGTCAAGTCTGCCATTTTAACCCAATCAGCCTGACATAATGATCTCCAGCCTTTTGCTCGTCAACATTCTCACCTGAGTTAACAAGACGATTACTGAAATGATCTCAGAAGGTCCTTTAATGACAGGAATGAAATGCAGTGGAAAGTTTTTTGGGGGATTAAGTTAATTTTCATGGCAAAGAAGGACTATGCAATTCACCTGATCACTCTTCATAACATTCTGGAGTATATGCAAATTGGTATTATAAAAACTTAAGCAGCAACTTTTCCAATTTCCAATATTTATGTAATTCTCAAAACTTTTGGCCACGACTGTAGAAGCCCACAGGCAGAGCATGTCCAAACAGGACAAGTCCTGCTTTCTTCCCCAGCAGGGGATAAGCTGGACACATAACCTCTCCCCCTGAGGGGTAGGCTGGAACTCTTGAGTGGCCCATGGGCATTGGCCTACTGGGAAATTTCCTTGTAGTGTCTATGAAATCAGGAAATCAGATCAGCTACCAAGGACACCTAGGTTTAATTCTTAAAACAGCAGCCACCTACTGTACTCAGTAGCTTTAGGGTCAATTCACACTGTATTTGCTTTATATGTGAGAAGTATACATTGTAAGGATCTCCCGATGTATGCCACTGCATAAAAAAGAGTGCTGTACCATATACTTTCTTATGGAATTTCCCTGTATGGAATAGAGCAGAAGAGAAACAGGATATTTCCAAAATTCTAACAATAACTGCTCCGTCTAATAGGCCTTTAACTTGCCATTTTTCTGCACAGATCTTATTTGCTTTGTTTGCTATGAGATATATTATATATTTTGTCTTACAGGGAAACCGCTTCCACCCACTCCAGTTGACAACAGGGTAAGTCTACAAATATGTTGGCCCATGTTCTGTAATAACTCATCAAGACATAGGTGGATTCTACTCTTCTGGGGGAAACAAAGTAACGGAATGTTTTTTTTTTTTTTGCGGTCAACATCAGTATTAAACATAGAAAAACATACTCCTTTATGTGTCCCGATGTAGCCAAGCAATCGCTTGCTCGTTAGTGGAGGAGAAAGCTGCTATTACATGTAGCGATCTCCTCCACAGTTTAGGGAGGAGCGATCACTAATGCCATTACCCATCCCCATACAGAATCATTGTTTGCTGGCAGCAGAGTGCTGTTTAGAGCAAACGATAATTTAGGTGACCGCGCAAGAGATTCTATTGCCCATTCATCAGGTAATCAGCGGCACCTTTACACAGGCAGATTATCTCTAACGACCGCTGGTACAAACGATCATTAGCAATAATCTGCCTGAACATCGGCCAGTTTAAAGGACCTTTTAATATCCACCTCTATCGTATTGTCATGACAATTAAAATATACCGTATATAGAAATACGGTATATTTTACATTTTACAGAAGATCAAGTAATTTCTTCACAATGCTGTGTCTGACTGTAAGGCAACAAGATGCAGAAGCTCCCCCCCTCCTTCCACAACTGCTCTGTCTGCAGCAGGAGACAAAGAATGCAAAGCATGGCCCCTTAGTTAAGCCCCACTTTCTGCAAGATCCCTACAGGATTTTTTGGGCAGGACCATGCAGACAGCCATACAATTTGATAAAGGGGCACATTTATCGCCTTATTATTTGTTTATACAGTTATCATTTCTAGGTTTAGTGTTCCTTTAACAGTCACCTGTAGTATCAGGCCATGGCCCATCATCTTCTCATCTTCTCATTTTTTCTATTTCAATCCAGAAGAGCTTTTTAGATCAAGGTTGGGCAGTGGCGCTATATGATTACGCAACAGCAAATTCCCAAGAGCTGGCACTCTGTAGAGGGGAAGAATATCTCCCACTGGACACCTCAGAACTTCATTGGTGGAAAGTGCAGGATAAAAATGGGTAGGTGATTCGCGATAAACATCCCTACACTTGTTCCTAGGATTTTCTAAACTAACATTTAGCACCAGGTCATTTACTAGTGAAAGTTTTTCTCCACTGATTAACCCTTCAATTGGAGTTGAAAAAAAAAGTTGAAAAAGCGACATGAATACCATGATCGCCATCTACTTACAACAATGTGCAACATCATGAAATCTATCTAGGTTGAGTTGTCCAGTTTGCGATTTCCAATGGACGCAACTCTTGAGAATGATCTTTGTTGATGACCATATATGGTGTAAGGAGAACTAGATTGTGTGGTTGCCAACCTGAATTGTAATTTTTTCTGGACAACTTATCCATAAATCACAGACGGCAAATATCTTTTTTGGACTCAATAGAAAACTGTAATAAATAATAAAGATCGTAAGTGATAAATCTATAGCTTCGAATACTGATGTCAACACATAAATAATGATCATTACCATCACAAAAATCTGTACAAGCTCCTCCAGCTTAAAAAAAGTCATGGACACGTCATTGTTTTTTTTTTTTTTTTGTACAGATCACTGAAAACGTGTCCTATTTGTACAGACTGCCCAGAAATTTATAGACAGTTGGTGCCCCTTGCAGATTTTGGGTCTGATTTACAACTATGCATCCAAACCTTAGTACTAGAACTTTATAAGTTAAAGGGCCTCAGTCACTAGATTTATACCTATGACACTGTCTGACCTGTTACATGAGCGCTTGGCAGCTGAAGGCATCTGTGTTGGTCCCATGTTCATATGTGCCTGCATTGCTGAGAAAAATGATGTTTTAATATATGCAAATGAGTCTCTAGGAGCAACGGGGGTGTTGCTGTTACACATTAGTGCTTATCTCTCTGCAGCTGTCACACCCTCTGCAGGCCCAGGCAGTGAAAACATCATCACCCTGGCCCTGTCAAACATCATCACCCTGGCCCTGTGCAGAGGGAACAGCATTTGCAGAGAGCGCAGAGCCTCTAGGTGTAATGGCAATGCCCCCATTGCTCTTGGAGGCTCATTTGCATATATTAAAACATAATTTTTCTCAGCAATGCAGGTACATTTGAACATGGGACCAACACAGGTATAAATCTGCTGACAGATGCCCTTTACACAGGCCGACTGAACAGGAAATTACCATGAACTAACCTTCCCAATAATTGCCTTGTGAGCGGAGGTGAGAGCTGCATTTGCATACACCATCATCCCCACTATATGTGAAGGAGCCATCACTACTGCGATCTCTCATCCCCACACAGATTCATTGTTGCTGTGCTGCAGAGAGCTGTGTACTCAGAACTATCTGCTACCCAGAAATTATGCTTCCATCCAATAAAAAAAAGGTCATTCATCAGGTGATCGGCGCCACCTTTACCCAAGGCAATTATGGGGAAGGAGCCTTCCTAGGAGTCTATGTTCAACTCATTAAAAAAATCTTAAAACACAACTTGGGATTTCAAGGGGTTTTCTTAGACAATAGGGGCATATTGCTAGGGTATGCCCCCCTTGTCTGATAGGTGCGGGTCCCATCTACACTGAGAACGGAGGTCTGAAAGTTGTGGAGGACACAATGCGCATGCGCAGCCGCCCCCCATTTATTTATATGGGACCGCCTAAAATAGCCGAGTGCTGGCTGTGCGCTCCCATTCAGTACTATGGGGAGAGCGCTTGGTGGCAGCCGGACCCGGGTCCTCCTACCGCTCGGTGTAGGATATGCAGGACCTCTGAGACTCGCACCAATGTGACAATGGGGGCATATCCTAGCAATATAGCTCTATGCTGACAAGGAACAAGAAATCCAAAACAGCTGTCTACACACGGGTGTCTCTTCCTCTTGTTTGACTCTGGTTTGGCTATAATCACTCGTCATGTTTCAAGTCTTTTTAATGGGTCAGACACTAACTCACAGGAGAGCTACCGCCAATAGGTGGCACTAGAGAGACAGATTTTCCTTCTGGAGGACAGCTAATTTGCACACGCTATAAGTTCAAAACTGGAAGAGAATAAGAGGGTTAATTACGGGGGAGGGGGGGAGAGCTGCACCTGGGCCCATCCACCACATTAGAAGACACTAGTATTAGAAATGGCACATGGTAGGTGGGGGCCATGTTACAGATTTTGCTTTGGAGCTCAAGCGAACAAAACATTTAGATGTATATTTGACTGTACTGTATTTAATTACTGTATGGCAAGGTAATTGATTTACACAGAACAATTTTTTGAATTGTGTAATTATAGTAACTGTGATGAAAATAAGACATATTCTAATGTTCATTTTATTTCAGACATGTTGGTTATGCCCCAAGCAACTTTCTGGCAAGGCAGAGTGAAGACAGCCTGCTAACCTATGAGTAAGTGCACCTTGAACCTCATAAAGATGTTAGGCCAGGCCCTTACCGGTAGTTTTCTGTTCGTCTGATCCATCAGAATAGCAAAAAAAAAAAAAAAAAAATCATTATTTTTGAGCATCAGTTATGCTTATTTTGTATCCGTTTTAGCCATCTCCATCTGAGATACAGTACTTTTTAAGGGGGGAAAATAATGGATCTTAGATGGAAATGGCTAAGGGTACTTTCACACTAGCGTTTTTCTTTTTCGGTATTGAGTTCCGTCCTAGGGGCTCACAACCAGAAAAAAAGTGATCAGTTTTATCCTAATGCATTCTGAATGGAGAGCAATTCATTCAGTATGCATCAGGATGTCTTCAGTTCAGTCACTGTACGGATTTTGGACGAAGAAAATACTGCAGCATGCTGCGGTATTTTCTCCGTCCAAAATGCCGGAACACTTGCCGGAATGCCGGATCTGGCATTATTTTCCATTGAAATGCATTAAGTGTTCCAAAAAAAAAACAGACCCGGTTTTGCTGTCTGCGCATGCGCAGACCTTTAAAAACGTGAAAAAGATAAATACCAGATCATTTTTTTCCGGATAACAACTGGAGAGACGGATTCGGTATTGCAATACATTTGTGAGACGGATCCGCGTCTGGATCCGTCTACAAATGGTATCCGTTTGCAAACAGATTGCTGGACCCCGCTGAACTGCCTGCCGGAATACAGCGACGCAAGTGTGAAAGTACCCTAAGGCTGTATTCACACGTCCGCAATGTGTTTTGCGGATACACGGAGACACGGATCCGCAAAACACGGAAAGCGGCAATGTGCTTTCCGCATTTTGCGGACCGCACATTGCCGACATAATAGAATATGCCTGTTCTTGTCCGCAATTGCGGACAAGAATAGGACATGTTCTATTTTTTTGCGGAAACGGAAGCACGGATGCGGAAGTGCGGATCCGCAAATGTGGATGCGGACAGCACATTCCATCCCCATAGAGAATGAATGGGTCCGCACCCTTTCCGCAAAATTGCGGAAAGGATGCGGACCCATTTTGCGGACGTGTGAATGGAGCCTTAAATGGATGCAGATGTTCAAAATAAAGGATCCTTTTTTTTAATTTTTATTCTGATTGATCACAAGAATGAAAAATGAAACGATGATGTGAACCTAGCCTTACAATCACAGTATTGAATTTGTAGTCGTTGGATTTTTATCATGCCCACTGCCAGGCAGCGAGTTATATCCATCTCCTCATTGAAATAAAATACATTATTGGGCAAGCAGAGCGTGCATGTCCATGGGAGGGTGTGGAGAGATAGCATTTGGTGGAATGCTCAGTATAAGGCTACATGCACACGACCGTATGTGTTTTGCGGTTTGCAAATTGCGGATCCTCCAAAAAAAAACGTATGCCATCCGTTTTTTTTTTTTGCGGATCCATTGTAACAATGCCTAAAACGGACAAGAATAGGACATGTTCTATTTTTTTTTTTGCGGGGCTACGGAACGGACATACTGAAATGAACGGGTCCACATCCTATCCGCAAAAAACTAAATGGCCGCGGAAACAAAATACGTTCGTGTGCATGTAGCCTAATACTCCATCATCCTCCATAAACACATGTAATGTCCTACGCTCGGTTATTTGTAACTGGGCTATCATTTCCGCCTGTATGGATGTGCAATAGTTCTGCTTGCCTAAAGAAGAAAATGAATGTATTTGCCATATGGTTGGCAGCAAGAATATATGGAGGTACATGTAGCTTATCTTCACTTGCCAAATGTCAAAATGTAACATTTCTGATGATGTATTATTTGGACTACTTTTCTATATAAGATCCTCTGTATGTATCAAAGATTCATTCTACAATTATTTCCGCTTTTTCACACCAATAATTGGATCAACTAATAAGAAAGGACGGTGGTTCACTGCCGCTCCTTTCAGTTCCTGTAACCTTTTTCTACATAACTGAAACTTTCTGTTGATAAATGAGGAACATACATTAAAAGTCATTCCTGAATCATAGCTTAAAGGGATTGTCCAGTTAGGATATTTAAAAAAGAGTTTTCCAATTAAGGCAGTCAGTGGGGTTTCTTTTATTAACCTCAATCATTTTCGGAGATTCTTTCAGTGCATCTAAAATTCAAAAAATGAAAACCATCATTTAGTGTCTGCAGCTCCTATGCATCTCTGTGTAGTCCGACCCCACAGCCCTACTTCCTTCCACTGTTACTTATGCACTTGGTAGGTTAACATGTATATTTGATGTCTTTAGGTGGTACAACAGGAACATTAGCAGAAACCAGGCGGAAAAGCTTCTCATTGATAAGGTTGGTATCTATACCTGAATTGTCTAAAGATAAATGTGAATTTAGGGGGGAGCTGTTCTCCACAAGGTCCTTATTCCCTAGAGCAGAGCTTCTCAATATTTAGGGTACGACCACACGGCGCCGTCTTGAGACGTTCGGGGCTTGGCCGTGTTTCGGTCAAGTACCACGTGACCAATTGGGCCACAGCTGCCTCTTACTTAACTAATGAAGACCACACTGTATAGCCAGTGTGCATTGTTAATGGACAAATGGCACGTTCAATACTGCGCTGCCATGCAGACAGGCTATACAGTGCAGTCTTCATTAATTAAAGGGGTTATCCCACTTCGCTTTTTCATACTTACCTGCTGCCAGCACACCGTTCACTTCCTGGATTCTGGCTGGGGGTGAGCTTCATCATTGAAGTCTTTTCCCGGCCAGGCCGCGCTGGACTGAATGCACATGCCGCCGTGCATGCGCCATGGTGACTTATTCCTGGACAGTATAGTACAGGGTCGGCGTGCGCGTTCGCGGCTCTGTACTATTCTAGCCAGGAAGAAGTCACCATCGCGCATGCAGCGTGCGCGTTCAGGACAGCGAGCGGTCCGGCCGGGAGAAAAGAAGGAGTCTTCTGCGCAAGCGCGGCCACCGGGATGCCGGAGAAGAGTGGTGGCCGTAACCAGGGCAGACCGAAAGACAACAATGAGGTAAGTGGGGATGAATTTTCTCCTAAAAGGTGAGAATTGGTTAATCAAATATATTTACAAAAATTATCACTGTCAAATCATTAACAGCTGAGGCCTAATTGGCCATGTGGTACTCAACCGCAACACGGCCACGCACCAAACTGCTCACGACCACGCAGTGTGGTCGTACCCTAATAAGCCAAGTAACCCCTACTCAAATTACATCCAAGAACTTCGATGCTATGATCATACACTGTTTTAGACACAAAGGTCATTTCGCACACCTTAATCCTTTAAGAAGTTATCAAGGATTTTTTTTTTATTCCCCCCCACTCAGCAATGCCTCTGAAGAGACCTATACCTACCCGCTCGCCGCTACTCCATTTCAGCTCCGTGGCTCTTTGGCTGTCTTCACTGGACTTCCAGTCTGCTCCTGTCAACTTCTGCACAGATGGGGTCAATCATGCGGCTGCAGCCAATTACTAACCTCTGTCGTCACATTTCCCCAAGTGGCATGTCACTGCTGAGTCACCACTATCCTCTTATAAAAGGCTATTCACACTGTATTTGCAGTGTGCCTTCTGTTATAGGAACCGAAAAACTAAAATAACGGCAGTGACAGATCTGTCACATGATGGACGCCTATCGCGCCAACAGGCCACATTGACTATCATTACATGTTTCAGGCGTCTATCATGGTGCTAGTTAGTTTACCAGCATTCTTTGCTATTTATTTTTCTTTCAAAATCTGCAATGGGGGCTCCTAGGGGAGCCTCTAATGCAAATGTGAACCTAGTCTTAAAGGGGTTGTCTCACTTTAGCAAGTGGCATTTATTATGTAGAGAAAGTTAGTATAAGGCACTTACTAATGTATTGTGATTGTCCATATTGCTTCCTTTGCTGGCTGGATTCATTTTTCCATCACATTATACACTGCTCGTTTCCATGATTACGCCCACCCTGCAATCCATCAGGGGTGGAAAAAATGCCAGCCTCTATGGTGGCCGGGACTGTTCGGGCTCACATAGGCTGGTGTTTTTTTCTATAGTGTGCAAGCACGGCCACCGCTGATGGATTGCAGGGTGGTCATAACCATGGAAACGAGCAGTGTATAATGTAATGGAAAAATTAATCCAGACAGCAAAGGAGGCAATATGGACCATCACAATACATTAGTAATGATTATTTATCCTAAATTACAAATCAAACTCTGCTACATCTTTTCATCTGAAGCTGATAGGGCAAATCCCATTGCAAGCTAACGGGAAGTGAAATTATTTGGCCTCCTTTATGCTTGTCATTTTATATGCAAATTTAGATTTTCTTTGGTGTTCAATCAGATCTTTTGTAGAAGTATTTGGCACAGTCTGAGTGATACATCCGGGGAATAATTGCTAATCTGACTAGAGATGCATTTTAACGGCGGTATTTTTAGCATGCATTTTAATGGGAATAATGTATCTTTATTGTAGGGACAGTTATCCGCCCATAGAGTCTAGTACTGGAGATATAAGTGGGATTTGTATTAATATGCAGACATTTTTCTCATTGTGGCTTTTTTTGTTTTATCCAAACAGGGCAAAGAAGGGGCTTTCATGGTTCGGGATTCAAGAGAGCCAGGGAAGTACAATGTATCCATCTTCACCAAATCCTTAGGGTAATTGCTAAGCTTATAAAACTCGAACCTGAGAAAAGGTTCGGCTGGTGTCACACATAGGTTTTCTTCTGGTATTTGCAGTTTCCAGTTTTTGAATTTTTTTAAGTTTTTTGTTTTTTTGCTGGAATCTTTTGCTGCGCTTTTTAGGCAATTTTACCCTTGAGGTGCGTTTTTTGGGTTAAAGCAGGCTCTGGGTCTGGCGTTTTTTGCCCTTATTGCTTAGCATTTTTCTCCCATAGACCTCAATTGGGCTTTTTTCTTCAAACGCATGTGCAATGTATGTTGGTGTTATGGTGTGTTTGAATAGCGTTTTTTAACAATGCTTTTTCCCACCTACAGCTCTATAGAGGAGGTGACATTACAGGGGGTACAATACATACTATCCTATTTTAAAAAAAAAATGGATACAAAAAACACCATAAAAAATGTTAGGCCTCGTGCAGAGGACCGTATGTATTTCACGGTCTGCATAAAACGGATCCGCAAAAAATACAGATGATCTCCGTGTGCATTCCGTATTTTGCGGAACAGAACAGCTGGCCGCTAATAGAAAAGTACTATCCTTGTCCGTAATGCGGACAATAATAGGACATGTTCAATTTTTTTTTTTTGCGGAACAGAAATACAGACATACGGAAATGAAATGCACATGGAGTAACTTCAATTTTTTTGCAGACCCATTGAAAGGAATGGTTCCGCATACGGTCCGCAAAAAAACGGACACGGAAAGAAAATACATTCGTGTGCATGATCCCTTTTTTTAAAAAAACACATGATATGGGCAAAATTGCCTCAAAAAAGCATAAATAAAACACTCTAAAAATGTTGCTCAAGTCAGGCATGTTTTAGGCTTTTTTTTGCTCCCAAAAAAATCAGGACCAAAATAGTGTATAAAAGACGCCATAAGAGTGGTTTCATAGTATATATTTTTTTCAAAAACACATAATTTTTTCGTTGCCGTTATTTGGGACCATAAAATGCCATGGCAGGATGTTAGATGTTGGCCAATAGGAAAGTATAAAATTCAGTACACACACTGCATTTTTTAAGATTTTCTGCCCTTTTTTTGGTCCCTTGGTATTATTTTTTTTTTTAATCTCCGTATGCTATGGGTGTAGTGGGTTTTTTCAAACATTTTCCCATAAATGTCTCTTTAGGTAAAAAAGTATGAAAAACAAGGAAATATGACTAAAATGCCTCCACAAATATTACAGTTATTTGGCTGCTTTCATGCAAAAACAGTGCCACACCTGTCCACAGATTGTGTTTGGTATTACAGTTCAGCCTCTTTCACTCCGTTGAAGCTGTGCTGCAATACCAACTATATTTCTAAACCCTGTCAGACACTTTAATATTTACCATTCCAGTAAGGAGCTTTATCATCTATTCATTAGTATTTATATTTGAGTCTCTCTCTTTCTCTCTCTTTCTCTCTCTCTCCCTCTTTCTCTCTTCTCTCTCTAATCTCTCTCTCTCTATCTATCTCTATCTCTCTCTCTTCCTTTGAGGCTTACCAGCTGTTGCAAAACTGCAACATCCAACATACCCCAGGACATGCATGGCATGCTGCAAGTTTTAGTTTTGGAACATCTGCAGAGTTACTAGTTGTTGTTTTTATTTTTTTTCTGAAACAGCAATCTTGTTTAGGGGGTATGTCTGGTATTGTAGTTCATTCCCTTTTATGTCGGTCTTATACTGTGATTTTACACACAGGGATGGAATTCACACAGTAAAGCATTATCATATTCGGCAAACAAGTGATAAACCTCCACGATATTACTTGGCTGAGAAGATTGTGTTTTCCAACATCCCCCAGCTCATTCATTACCACCAACACAATAGTGGCGGTAAGTATCATATGGAAAAGACTGAGAAAAAAAGTCCCTAGTAGTTGATACCTTTTAATGGCTAACTGAAAAAATAACAAAAAACAAGCTTTTAAGTCTTTTCATCAGGCATTGTATTAAGAAAATATTCACATAGTCACATAGTGTCTTATACCATACCCGATGAAGAGACTTAAATGGACACTAAGCCATGAAAAAAAAAAGTAAAACATAACCTTCCCAGGAAAGTTTGTCTGTAGTACTTTCTTCACGGACATCTGCAAACTGCTGCAGAAAGCAGAAAACTCAATGAAATGTGTCTTTTCTCCCCGCCTCTCCATCTTTGGCTGGAGATGGACTTTGTGGGCATTTTTTTATTATTGCATTGTACTGCTTTTGAGCTAAAAATCATATTTTCAATTGGTCTTTATTAAAAATGTTAAGCCCCTTTCTCTGTACAGCCTTAAGATTCTCTAGTAGCAGGCTCTGTATTTTTACCTTGTTCTATCAGGCAGCTCAGCTGATGGCTCCTTATCTCTGATCTCTGACCTCCTAAACACTCAATATAGCTCAGTTCTTATCTTATTGGTAAGAATGTGGCTTAAATAAGTGTTTTTGAGCTTTTAGTAATTTAGAGATAAGAGTTATTAGATTACCGACACAAAGTAAAAGTAAGGCTAGCTCCACATCTGCATATTTCATTTCGGCAAGCTGTTTCGTTTCATCAGAGAACAGATTGCTGGAATTAACCGGACCCAGCACTGCCAGATCAGAATATCCACTGCCCCCTTAAAGTATAATGGGGTCTGGCAGACATTCCATTCGCATCAAGCTGACAAGCAGAGAACGCACCAGACACAAACCGTTGCATGCTGCTGTTTGTGTCTGGACAATCCTCCACTTGCCTGCCGGAAAAGACTACCGGAACACTGCTACCACGGATGTGAAGGTATCCTTAAACTGCAATACACACAACCAAACAACCACTTAACCCTTTGTGACAGAATGGCTGAATATTTTTTTAATAAAGACCAATTGAAAATGATTTTTAGCCCAAAATTAGTAAAATGCAATCATAAAAACAGCCACCGAATGTGTACATAGCCTTTAATGCTACATTCACATTAAGAGACATTCACAGAACTGTGAATGAGGTGGAAGCTGCAAACTTCAACAGCTTCTTACAAAATCTCCCCTGTATGTGTGGACAGTACCACACCACTGACATTACACAAAGTGCAACGTAGCTTTCCCAAGTGAGTGAATGTCAAGTTTGCCTACATATCCAGGAGGGATTTCTCACTGTCTGTATAGACAAATTTGACATTCATCAGTGCTGGAGACACTGCAAGTAACCCAGCTTTTTCAGGACCTTAAAAGGCAAATCAGCTTGGTTATGGCACTATTTAGGAGTGAGGAGGGGGATGTATCTTGGTAGATTTAGTATTCTGTAGTCTATTACAGCTCCAAATTATTTTAACTCAGCTTTCCCAGGACTCTAAAAGGCAAAACTGCCTAGCTATCTCACTATTTGGGAGTAAGGAGAATGATTTAGCAGTCCCTATTAGAGTTCCATATAATTTATTTTACTCACATATATAGTGGCAACATATTCTGCATTATCATCATTAACCCCTTAGTGACCACACCTTTTTACGGCGGTCACTAAGGGGCCTTAGGCTGGGCCACCGCCTTTTCATGGTTGCCCGGTCTAAGCTCTGCACAGGTCAGAGTGGCGCTCTAGGCTGTTTAACACCTTACATGCCACGGGCAATGGCGTCCACCGCATGTAATTGGTGACAGCGGGAGCGGACACCCTTTGTCTCCCATCAGCATCTCGCAAATGAGATTGCGGGGTGCCGATGTGTATATAGGCAGGCTGGGACCTGGTGTAGACCCCAAGCCTGCCTTGAGTGTTCTCCAGCAGCCTGCTGGTCAATGTCAGTCAGGGGCGTAGCTAGAAATGACTGGGCCCCATAGCAAAAAAAATTATGGGCCCC
Organism: Bufo gargarizans; assembly: GCF_014858855.1. Classification (NCBI taxonomy): domain Eukaryota; kingdom Metazoa; phylum Chordata; class Amphibia; order Anura; family Bufonidae; genus Bufo; species Bufo gargarizans. Next base: position 502,083,359 of record NC_058081.1, read on the forward strand.
CCTCCCGGATCTCCCACCCCCACATACCTCTCAGACCTCCCACCCCTTCCAGAGCTCCCACCCAAACACCCCTCCAGTACCTCCCACCCCAGCATCCCCACACTCCTCCAAGACCTCCCACACCCATCCTAAATCTCCCACCGCCAGTCCCCAGATATAATGGTCCAGACATCAAGTGTCCTGCTCCCCCCCACAATTTAATGGTTTAGACCTTGGAGATCCTGCGGCTCCCCCCTCAATAAATTGGTCTAGACCTCCAGGGTCCTGCTTCCCCCTAAAAATAATGGTCTAGACCTTCAGGGTCCTACTCCCCCCACTCCCAAGATATAATGGTCCAGTGTCATGTTCCCCCCTATATAATGGTCCAGACCATACCTCCAGGTCCTGCTCCCCCCTTCTCCTTAAATGTACTGGTCCAGACCTCCAGGGTCCTGCTCCCCCCTCCTCCCTAGATATAATGGTCCAGGACTCCAGAGTAAATTTTACCAGTCCCAGAGTCAGCCAGCCCTCACCTCACCTCACAGCCACTTGAACGTCTGCGCTCCCACACTCCAGCAGTGCTGCCAGGCCCAGCAGCTTCGCTGTACGCTCCGCCTCTTCCACTTCCGGCCAGTAGGACTGCCGCCCCGACTGGGAGCGGGAACACTCCCTCTCCTCACTGCAGGTACGCCTCTCTGCCTCCAGCCGCCCCCTATAGCACTGGCCACAGCCTACAGGCCCTGCAGATAGCGCCTTCTCTGTCTGTCCTGGAGGGGCCTGCAACCCCTGTAGCTATACCACATGAATTAAAAAAATTATAATAATCCTCAGCAGGCAGCCCGGGCCCCCAGTGGCGTAGGGCCCCATAGCCATTGCTATGGCTGCTATGGTGATCCCTACGCCCATGATGTCAGTATAGCACTTACATTAAAATGCAATGTACTATAGGGATAGTGCATTTTATTTTAGAAGCAATCAAAAGATTGCCTGTTATAGTCCTATGTGGGACTATTAAATGGTTAACCCCTTAAGGACCAGGCTCATTTTCACCTTAAGGACCAGGCCATTTTTTGCAAATCTGACCAGTGTCACTTTAAGTGCTCATAACTTTAAAACGCTTCGACTTACCCAGGCCGTTCTGAGATTGTTTTTTCGTCACATATTGTACTTCATGACACTGCTAAAATTGGGTCAAAAAAGTTAATTTTTTTGCATAAAAAAATACATTTTTTACCAAAATTTTGAAAAATTAGCAAATTTCAAAGTTTCAGTTTCTCTACTTCTGTAATACATAGTAATACCCCCAAAAATTGTGATGACTTTACATTCCCCATATGTCTACTTCATGTTTGTAGCATTTTGGGAATGATATTTTATTTTTTGGGGATGTTACAAGGCTTAGAAGTTTAGAAGCAAATTTTGAAATTTTTGAGAAATCTTCAAAATCCCACTTTTTATGGACCAGTTCAGGTTTGCAGTCATATTGTGAGGCTTAGATAATAGAAACCTCCCAAAAATGACCCCATTCTAGAAACTACACCCCTCAAGGTATTCAAAACTGTTTTTTCAAACTTTATTAACCCTTTAGGTCTTCCACAAGAGTTGATGGCAGATGGAGAAACAATTTTGAAATTTCTATTTTTTGGAAAATTTTCCAATATAATCAATTTTTTCCAGGAGTAAAACAAGGGTTAACTGCCAAACAACACTCAAAATGGGTTGCCCTGATTCTGTAGTTTGCAGAAACACCCCATATGTGGTTGTAAACTACTGTTTGGCCGAACGGTAGCACATAGAAGGAGGGGAACACCATATGGGTTTTGGAAGGCAGATTTTGCAGGACTGGTTTTGTTTATACCATGTCCCATTTGAAGCCCCCTGTTGCATCCCTAGAATAGAAATTTCAAAAAAGTGACTCCATCTAAGAAAGTACACCCCTCAAGGTATTCAAAACTGGGTTTACAAACTTTGTTAACCCTTTAGGTGTTCCACAAGAGTTAATGGCAGATGGAGAAACAATTTTGAAATTTCTATTTTTTGGAAAATTTTCCAATATAATCAATTTTTTCCAGGAGTAAAACAAGGGTTAACTGCCAAACAACACTCAAAATGGGTTGCCCTGATTCTGTAGTTTACAGAAACACCCCATATGTGGTCGTAAACTACTATTTGGCCGAACGGGAGCACATAGAAGGAGGGGAACACCATATGGGTTTTGGAAGGCAGATTTTGCTGGACTGGTTTTGTTTATACCATGTCCCATTTGAAGCCCCCTGTTGCACCCCTAGAATAGAAATTTCACAAAAGTGACTCCATCTAAGAAAGTACACCCCTCAAGGCATTCAAAACTGGGTTTACAAACTTTGTTAACCCTTTAGGTGTTCCACAAGAGTTAATGGCAGATGGAGAAACAATTTAGAAATTTCTATTTTTTGGAAAATTTTCCAATATAATCAATTTTTTCCAGGAGTAAAACAAGGGTTAACTGCCAAACAACACTCAAAATGGGTTGCCCTGATTCTGTAGTTTGCAAAAACACCCCATATGTGGTCGTAAACTACTGTTTGGCCGAACGGTAGCACATAGAAGGAGGGGAACACCATATGGGTTTTGGAAGGCAGATTTTGCAGGACTGGTTTTGTTTATACCATGTCCCATTTGAAGCCCCCTGTTGCACCCCTAGAATAGAAATTTCAAAAAAGTGACTCCATCTAAGAAAGTACACCCCTCAAGGTATTCAAAACTGGGTTTACAAACTTTGTTAACCCTTTAGGTGTTCCACAAGAGTTAATGGCAGATGGAGAAACAATTTAGAAATTTCTATTTTTTGGAAAATTTTCCAATATAATCAGTTTTTTCCAGGAGTAAAACAAGGGTTAACTGCCAAACAAAACTCAAAATGGGTTGCCCTGATTCTGTAGTTTGCAAAAACACCCCAAATGTGGTCGTAAACTACTGTTTGGCTAAACGGCAGGACATAGAAGAAGGGGAACGCCATACGGTTTTTGGAAGGCAGATTTTGCTGGACTGGTTTATTTACACCATGTACCCTTTCAAGCCCCCTGATGCACCCCTAGAGTAGAAACTCCATAAAAGTGACCCCATCTAGGAAACTACGGGATAAGGTGGTTGTTGTTTTGGGACAATTTTTGGGGTAAATTAGATTTTTGGTTGCTCTATATTACTCTTTTTTGAGGCAATGTAACAAAAAAATTTAATTCTAAAATTGTTTCTACATTCGCTATTTAGTTTTGTGGAACACCTAAAGGGTTAACATAGTTTGTAAAGTAATTTTTGAATACCTTGAGGGGTGTAGTTTCTTAGATGGGGTCACTTTTTTGGAGTTTCTAGTCTAGGCTACATCAGGGGGGGCTTCTAATGGGACATGGTGTAAAAAAAAAAAACTGTCCATCAAAATCTGCCTTCCAGAAACCGTATGGAGTTCCCTTCGTTCTATGCCCTGCCGTGCGGCTATATAGCCATTTACGACCACATATGGGGTGTTTCTGCAAACTACAGAATTGGGGCAATAAATGTTTAGTTTTGTTTGGCTGTTAACCCTTGCTTTATTACCGGCAAAATGGATTTAAATTTAAATTTTGCCCAAAAATAGGTGTTTTGGCACCGTTTTTATTTTATATTTTTAACACCGTTCATCCGAGGCGTTTGGTAAAAAGTTATTTTTATAGCGACGACTTTTACGCACGCGACGATGCCCAATATGTATGGCTCTCAGACTTTGGAGACACTAAGCAGGCATCCTAAAACTGCGGCCCTCCAGATGTTGTAAAACTACAATTCCCACCATGCCCTGATGATGGCTGTAGGTTGTCTGGGCATGCTGGGAGTTATAGTTTTACAACATCTGGAGGGCCGCAGTTTGAGGATGCCTGCACTAAAACTAATATTTTTTGGGGAAAGAAAAATTGTTTTCGTGTCTCCAAAGTCTGAGAGCCATAGTGTTTTATGTTCTCTAGTGAACTGTTGGGGATTATAAAAATTTAGTACTCCATGGAAGTGTGATACTCCCTGAAGCAATCGATAATGCAGAGGCCCGGATGATCGGGGCACGTGTCACATTGAGTTGTGGTGTCCTTCCGTATCCCCCTCTTGTGACACACTCTGCACTTTTTTGGGTTCGTCCCTTCTTTCCAGTATGGGGGACCACACCTGGAAAGTGTTGGCCAGGGACGATCCGGGCGCCTCCAGTTCCCGAGGTACTCCGGCCTGCTCTTTCCCGGTCCGAAAAGATCAGGTCCTTGAGGACTGCCTCATAGAACTGGAGGAATGTCCCTGTGCTGCCAGCGCTTCGGGATAGTACAAAAGAGTTGTACATGGCAACCTGCACCATGTAGACCGCAACTTTTTTGTACCATGCCCGGGTTTTGCGCATGGCGTTATATGGCGTGAGGACTTGATCAGAGAGATCAACTCCTCCCATATACCGATTGTAGTCGACGATACAATCGGGCTTGAGGACCGTTGCCGCGGTACCTCGCACAGGGACTGGGGTGGTGCTGTTACCGTGGATTGTGGACAGCATAAGGACATCCCTCTTGTCCTTATACCTGACCAGCAACAGGTTTCCACTGGTAAGTGCACGGGTCTCACCCCTGGGGATAGGTACCTGGAGGGGGTAGGCAGGGAGGCCGCGTTGATTTTTCCGCACGGTCCCACAAGCGAACGTGGATCTGGCGGCAAGGGACCTGAACAAGGGAATGCTGGTATAAAAGTTGTCCACGTACAAGTGGTAACCCTTATCCAGCAGTGGGTACATAAGGTCCCACACGAGTTTCCCGGTAACACCCAGAGTGGGGGGACATTCTGGTGGTTGAATCCGGGAATCTCGCCCCTCGTACACACGAAATTTGTAAGTGTACCCTGAGGTACTCTCACAAATTTTGTATAGCTTCACGCCATACCTCGCCCGCTTTGTGGGAATGTATTGGCAGAAACTGAGTCTCCCCTTGAACGCAACGAGAGACTCATCAACCGCGACCTCCCTTCCAGGTACGTAGGCCTGCTGAAATGTGGCCCCAAAGTGATCGATGACCGGCCGTATCTTGTACAGCCGGTCATAGGCAGGATCACCTCGGGGTGGACATGCTGCATTATCGGAATAATGCAGACATTTCCGGATGGCCTCAAACCGGTGACGTATCATGACCATACTGTACAGTGGGGTCTGGTACAGGACGTCCCCACTCCAGTATTGCCTGACACTGGGTTTTTGGACTAGACCCATATGCAGCACGAGGCCCCAAAATGTCCTCATTTCGGCTGCACTGACCGGCGTCCAGCCACCGGGTCTAGCCAAAACTGAGCCTGGGTTTTGAGCGACGAACTGTTGGGCGTACAGATTCGTCTGCTCCACCATCAAATTCACCAGTGGGTTACTGAAAAAAAAACTAAAAAAGTCTATTTCAGTAAACCCCACTGTGGGAATCTGGATTCCAGGATTGCCAGCGGTGGGGGGGGATGCGGGGGGGGGCAAGTGGCAGGGGGGGTCTGGGGTCTGAAAGTTGAAAAAAAAAAAGTTTGGAATAAATGTGCTTTTTTTTTTTTTTTTTTTCTAACTTTTCCCTTCTATCCCTGCCTAAAGGTGCCTCTCCCTCACTGACCCTAACCTACCTGGGTGGCGATGGGTGCAGGAGGGTGATGGATGCCGATTTAGGGGGACACAGGAGCTGGTGCTGGACGATGCTGCACGGTCAGGGTGCTGGACAGGAAGAGGAGGGGAGAGAGGAGCGCAGGAAGTTTGAATCTCGCGCCTCTCTCCCCTGCACCAATCAGCACCCTGGACAGCGGCGTTCAGCACCAGGGCCAGCTCCGCCTCTGCAAATCCTCGGACTGCGATTGGTGGTGTAAAATTACGCCACCGATCGCAGTCTTTTTCCGGTTCATCGGGTCACAGGACACCCGAATGGACCGGAAACGCAGAAAACCGCAGGTCTGAATTGACCTGCGGTTTTCTGCGATCGCCGATACGGGGGGGTCCAATGACCCCCCCCCTGCGTTGTTACGGGATGCCGGCTGAATGATTTCAGCCGAAATCCCGTTTCGATTAACCCCCGCGGCGCCGGAATTCAGATTTTAAGTCAGGACGTACCGGTACGTCCTCGGTCCTTAAGGACTCGGGAAATAGGGCGTACCGGTACGTCCTCGGTCCTTAAGGGGTTAAAAAAATATAAAAAATAAAACAATGAATTTTAAAAAATCCAATTAAAAAATATGTTTTTTCCCCCCAAAATTGCAAAAATAAAATCTCCCTGTTTGTTATCGCCATGTCTGTAATGACCCATACTACAAAAATATCATGTAAATTATCCCCTACAATGAACGCTTTAAAAAAAAAAAAAAGGACAGAATTGCTCATTTTTGCTTTCTCACCACCCAATAAACAAGCAATCAGAAAGTGTTATTTACCCCAAAATAATGCCAATGAAAACTACAAGTTGTCCCGCAAAAATCAAGCCCTCACACAACTCCATAGAAATAAAAATGTAAAAAATTATGGGTCTTGGGATGCGGCGATGCAAAAAAGGATTTTCTTCTTTTTTTTAAAAAAGGAGTTTTATTGCACAAAAGTAGTAAAACATAAAAAACCTATATGTATTTGGTATCGCTGTAATTATACTGACCCAGAGTTATTTATGCCGAAAAATGAACGCCGAAAAATTTATAGCATAAAAACTCAGTGACAGTATTGCTTTTTTCCCCATCCTCCTCCTAGAAAGAGTTAATAAAAGTTAATCAGAAAGTTATGTGTAACCCAAAATGGCACAATTAAAAACTACAACTTGTCCTGCAAAAAAATAAATCCCTTATAAAGCTATATATAAAAATAAAAAAGTTATAGCTCTTGGAACGCGAGGATGAAAAATGAAGAAACACGCTTGGTTAGTAAGGCCCAATGCAGGCTGGTCACTAAGGAATTGTCACCCAGATTTCTTGGGACCCTGAATAACCAATCTGTGTAGCTATGGTACAGTATGGAGGATCAGTGTTTCCAGGCTCCTGGCTCTCCAAGGCCTTAAACTACAAGCTGGTCTAGCTATATAAAAAGGATTTATCACTACATAATTAGGTAAATTTGGAATTCAGCAGTCTGGGAAAGCTGGGTAACAATTTCTGGGGTGGTGATAAGGGCATATTGGTGAATGTGAATCTATAATATGGTACCAGGGCACTGTATTCTGTTGACAGAAATTCCTAAAGGAGCAGATGTGAATGAGCCCTCAAATATATAAAGAGTCTGTTTTGCTGTGTCATTCATTCAGGTTTGGTGACAAGGCTGCGGCATCCAGTGTGCAGCTGGAAGGAGACAACCCCCATAACTGCAGGACTGAGCTACGGTGAGGCTAATGCATAGGGCTCTAAATTGAGTTGGGGTCTAAGTCTAACCATGTGTTCTTACAGCAAAGACACAGTCACTACAGCCCCCAAAGCAACAGTCTACTGACAATAATCATATTTTATTTGTATAGTACCGATTCATATCACTATATCAATTTCAAGTGTGATCCCATATCCTGCGGAAAGTTTCAAGTGCCCTTCTATCTGGATAAGACCCATAGCATTATACATTTTGAGCTTTATAAATGTCCAAACACAGGCAGATCATCAGAGTTGTCAACCAGTATCTGTTACCATTATTGGCTGTGACCCAGTTGTATAAAATGCCAGCAGACTTCGCTATGCTCCAGACCTCTAACAGTAAGTTCCAGAATCCTAAATGAGTATTCCCATCTTGTAATGTTGTGGCATATCACTAGAGATCAACCAGAATGGGGTTGTGTTGCAGTTCTCTGCATACCCCATGGCAGGGAGCATCGCTGTTCAGGTTAATGGTCCGTAGTGTTATGCTAGCAAGGCATCTCCTTTAAGCCTCATGGGCATGACCATATTTTTGGTCCGCCTCTAATCTAAATTTTTTGCAGACTTGTTTATTTCTATGGGACCTCAAAAAATGCAGACAGCACATAGATGTCATCCATGTGCTGTCCACATCCATGTGTCCGTCCCCCAAATTATAGAACATGGTGGACAAGAATAGGAATTTCTACTATTGGGACGGTGTAAAATGCAGCATGCACATGGCTAGTATCCTTATTTTAAGGATCAGCAGTGTGCGGACCACAAAAAACATACGATCATGTACATGAGGCCTAATTATGAGGATAGAGGGGGTACCCCCGATCATGCAGTGATTGCATTTTCCACCCACGGTGGACAAAACACATGTAAAAAAAAATTATATATTGGCAGTGCAGTTCAGTGCTACTCACGCACCACGGGTGTCCCCGGTTTCCCTGCTGTGGTGAAGTGGAGATAGACAACACAACATTGCATAGCAATGACAACATGATATGGGACCCTGGTGGCATGGGTAGCTGAATTTTAAAATAAGTACCATATATTATAAAGTCTTTGGGTCCGCAAAAATACTGAATGCTATTCGTTTACTTTTACGGACATGCTGAACTGTCTGCAAAAAAAACGGATCCGCATTTTTGCGGACAGCATACGGCCGTCTGAATGAGCCCTTATCCTGAGGTTTGAAATGTACAGCAATGCCAAAATCATGCCTTTTGTTTCCTCTCCAGGAAAATGGGAAATTGACCCCACACACTTGACCTTTGTTCAGGAGATTGGCAGTGGCCAGTTTGGTTTGGTCAGACTAGCATCTTGGCAAGGCACAAGAAAAGTGGCAGTAAAGATGATTCGGGAAGGAATGATGTCGGAGGACGACTTTGTGGAGGAAGCCCAGGTGTTAATGTAAGATTATTTTATGGATGGAGGTTCAAGCTGTGTACATATATTTATTGTGCAAGAAAATCTATTCCTTTTTCTTATTTTTGTCATGGGTGGATTAGCTGCTTGTAGTTTACTGTATATTCATTCAGTCCTTACTAGAGATGAGCGAAGTTATGAGATTGAAGATCGCTATAAATCAGGTATACCCAGGCCACTCTGCCTTAGGGTATGGCCACACGGAGTGGCCGTGCTTCGGACAGGTTGCAGCCATGCTGTGGTGGAGAACAGCGCGGCCAATTAACCTGCAGCTGCCTTTCATTTAATAATGAAGACCGCACCATACAATCCTTCTTCATTCTTAATGGCCGTGTGGCACCTTTAAACAGGGGCTGTTGCTGGTATGGGGTTTTGCTGGTTAGGTGGGGGCACAATAGGCAAGTTATTGCTGTTCTTGCCTACAATCTCCTGCAGGTTATTTGTCAGTAAACACTGAATATTATTCAACTCTGGCATATCCACTTCTCCAACCCCAGCGATCTCCTGCCCTACAGGTGGCAGCCCTTCTTCTGCCATCTGCTTTTCCTCCTTTTCCACATCATCTAATATCAATGAGAATATGTCACCAGGAACATCCAGCTCCTCCTCTCTCTGCATCTTGCTGACTTTTCTAGGACATGGAGACTTTGAAGGATGATTTGGGTGAAGTAAAGCCAGCAAACGATTAGAATGGTTATCATTAAGATGTGTCCCCCCTAAGTGGTGCAGACTGGATGGTATTGCTGGCACAGGAATAATAAAGGCGTCCATCTTATTGGTATTGAATTACATATGTTAGTTTACAGCTGATGCAGTAATAAGTAAATGAAGGAATAAATAAATAAAACTGAAACAGAATAAATCCCCCTGCACTGTCCCTGCACTCTCCCTCTCCAATATTCTTCTGTTAATCGTTTTCAGCAACACTATCCCTAGCGCATAAGCACTTGCCATGTTTCTCCCTATACTCAGCTCACAGGACAATGGCGGAAATGAGGGTTCTATAGGGCTGTGACATCATAGGGGTGATCTTGAGTTCCAGAGCTTCTTCCTTTCTAACACGTGCAGCTGCCATTTTAGGAAAAACTGATTAGTTACTACAAAGAGCAAGGAAATTCGGATTCATTGCAAACCGAAGTTTTCCAAAACTTTGGACCGAATCCCACTCCGAATGCTTCGCTTCGCTCAACACTAGTCCTTATTGTAATAAAAATCCTCCCTTCATGAGCTGACTTCCTGTTAAGCTTTTGCATATATAGAGCCGGCAATTTGAAGGGCCACTAAATCCAGAATCCAATCCTTATGTGTTTTCATTATTTGCTCTTGTTTCATAAGATATGACAATTGCAGCCCATGAAAAATATAGTAGAAAAGCATTAAATTGTTCTCTCAGGCTGCAGCCATGTCTTTTTCCCCTCCCCCTTTCCACTTTGATGCTAGTGTATGTAAGCTAGAAAGTTTAGGAGAATGGTGATTTGTTGGAGATAATCTCTTAGTAATAGTACAAAATAGATTTATTAATGTTACAAGCCATAGTGCCAGTAGTACCAGCTGTACTACATACATAGTACCAGCAATAGCATAAACAGCAGAATAGCTTATTTGCCCAGTAACACAGTGATAATTCCTCCCTTCACTTTCAGCAGCTTTGCCAAGCTTAGTAGCATGTATGCTGAAACTACATATATAGTATGTACTCACGGTTGTCCTGATATTATATATATGGATATAGTGTATACAAGTGTGGCCTTCATTACATCTCTGCAGAGGTTGTTACCTAGCTTTCCCAGAATGCTGAATTCCAAATTTTCTTAGTTATGTAGTGATAAATTCCTTAAGTGGGTTGGCCCATCATAGACAATGGGGGCATATCGCTAGGATGTGCCCCCATCGTCTGATAGGTGCAGGTCCCACCTCTGGGACCTGCACATACACCTAGAATGGACCAGGTTCTGGCCACTGCCAAGCGCTTCCCCCATACAAGGCCCCCATACTCTTGCTCGACCACCGGTCCTATTCATTTGTATGGGGCCAACGGAAATAGCCGAGCCAGCACTCGGTTATTTTCGGCGGCCCCATAGAAATGAATGGAGGGCAGCTGCAGATGCGCAGTGCGCCCTCCACCACCTTTACCTGTTCCATTCTCTGTTTAGGTGTGGGTCCCAGAGATAAGGACTGCACCTATCAGACAATGGGGGCATATTCTAGCGATATGCCCCCATTGTCTATGATGGGCCAACCCCTTTAATATAGCTAGACCAACTTGCTGTTCAGGGTTTATGAAAAGCTGGGTAACAAGACTGTAGAGCTGCATTGGTGACAAAAGATTATGTTGCCCTGCTACCATATGATAGATTCACACAATATATTAGGGTGGCATTGTGTCTATTTTATATTACCAATTTGCCCCCATCACTACCCCGCAGAGCTTGTAAGGCCTCATGCACACGACCGTTGTGTGCATCCGTGGCCGTTGTGCCGTTTTCCGTTTTTTTTCACGGACCCATTGACTTTCAATGGGTCCGTTGAAAAATCGGAAAATGCACCGTTTGGCAGCCGCATCCGTGATCCGTGTTTCCTGGCTGTGAAAAAAATATGACCTGTCCTATTTTTTTCACGGCCAACGGTTCACGGACCCATTCAAGTCAATGGGTCCGTGAAAAATCACGGATGCACACGAGATTGTCATCCGTGTCCGTGATCCGTGTCCGTTTTTTCCTATCATTTCAATGGCAAACTTGACTTAGATTTTTTTTTCATTTTTCATGTCCGTGGATCCTCCAAAAAACAAGGAAGACCCACGGACGAAAAAACGGTCACGGATCACGGACCTACGGACCCCGTTTTTGCGGACCTTAAAAAAAACCGGTCGTGTGCATGAGGCCTTACCCAGACTGCAGAATGCCAGACCAGCCCTGTTTATGAATTGGTAAATCCCCAGTATTTTATAAAACCTAGCTGGATTTGCTAGCCAGGAGCCTGGAAAAGCAAGTCCTCCATGTTGTAGCATAGCTAGAGAGATTTTTTATTCAGGGTCCCAGTAAAGCTGGGTAACACATTATGTGGAGCTGTTAAAGGGACTGCTAACTACTAAGTCTAAGTAAATAAATCCTTCTCTTCATTCCCAAATAGTGTCATGGCTAGGCAGATTTGCCTTTCAGGATCCTGGGAAAGCTGGGTTACAACCATGTGGAACGGTAATACACTGCAGAATACTAAATCTACCAAGATAAATCCCTTCTCCCTCCCAAGTATGTACACATATAACTCAGGCAATGGTTTGTAGTGGCAGTAAGAGAAAAATATCAGCTCTGACAGAAAACTTCAACATGTCAGAAATCAAATAGATCTTCCGCTCTAGTGATAGTTAATGTGTAAATTTTTTGAATCCTGGTTTTCGCCAACATATATGTCAGACGTAGGACAAAAACGTGATGTGAACAGCTCCTAATGGGTATTGCCAGATAAGTGCTCCACAGGTTTTAAAGCGGCTCTGTCTCCAGGATCAACCATACACTTACTATGAAGCTACAGCATTACCACAAAGAGATGCATGTCTTTTCTATGCTTAGAAGCTTACACACATCACTGGAGTCTTTATAACCATATATTGTGCCTGTGAATAAAGCAGTAATGTGTAGATCAGCCTTCTGAGCAGATCTCAGAGTGGTGAAGCTATAGTACATAGAGTATATGATCTGTAGATGCTAGGACACAGCTCTGCCCTTAGCATGTCTAGCCCTGTTATTTATGTGGAGGGGGGGAGTGTGCAGATCGCAGGGTGTTACAAAGCAGTGCTCCAAGTATTCAGCCCCTGCCTCCTGGTGCTCAAACTTTTCATTTGCATATGAATAAAAATGCTGATTTCTATGCAGCTGTTTAGTATACAGACAAAAGAAAGGTATCATTTTAATCAGCATGTTGAGCCCTACCAGCCTGTATGTCTAGTTTAATATGGTTGATTCTGGTGACAGAGACGCTTTAAGCTAAAGACCCAGTATGGACTGGAGGACAGTGTAACATGGAGATCTTACTGATGTCTGTGTGTTTAGTGTGACAACGTTAATTTTATAGTCAGTGTGGTCCATCAGGAGGCGTTAATTTTATAGTCAGTGTGGTCCATCAGAAGGCGTTAATTTTATAGTCAGTGTGGTCCATCAGGAGGCGTTTATTTTATAGTCAGTGTGGTCCATCAGGAGGCGTTCATTTTATAGTCAGTGTGGTCCATCAGGAGGCGTTCAATTTATAGTCATTGTGGTCCATCAGGAGGCGTTCATTTTATAGTCAGTGTGGTCCATCAGGAGGCGGTAATTTTATAGTCAGTGTGGTCCATCAGGAGGCGTTCATTTTATAGTCAGTGTGGTCCATCAGGAGGCGTTCATTTTATAGTCAGTGTGGTCCATCAGGAGGCGTTCAATTTATAGTCAGTGTGGTCCATCAGGAGGCGTTCATTTTATAGTCAGTGTGGTCCATCAGGAGGCGTTCAATTTATAGTCAGTGTGGTCCACCAGGAGGCGTTCATTTTATAGTCAGTGTGGTCCATCAGGAGGCGTTCATTTTATAGTCAATGTGGTTTTTCAGATGATCATTTTCGTTGCCTGCTATTATTTTATTTGTTCTCATTCTATAAATGGACGCTTTTGTGATTATTGTAATTTATTTAGTGCCATAAACTTTTTGCCAATTATTAAAAAAAATTGAAACTTATACAGGTCCTTCTCAAAAAATTATCATATTGTGATAAAGTTCATTATTTTCTGTAATGTACTGATAAACATTAGACTTTCATATATTTTAGATTCATTACACACCAACTGAAGTAGTTCAAGCCTTTTATTGTTTTAATATTGATGATTTTGGCATACAGCTCATGAAAACCCAAATTTCCTATCTCAAAAAATTAGCATATTTCATCCGACCAATAAAAGAATAGTGTTTTTAATACCAAAAAAGTCAACCTTCAAATAATTATGTTCAGTTATGCACTCAATACTTGGTCGGGAATCCTTTTGCAGAAATGACTGCTTCAATGCGGCGTGGCATGGAGGCAATCAGCCTGTGGCACTGCTGAGGTGTTATGGAGGCCCAGGATGCTTCGATAGCGGCCTTAAGCTCATCCAGAGTGTTGGGTCTTGCGTCTCTCAACTTTCTCTTCCCAATATCCCACAGATTCTCTATGGGGTTCAGGTCAGGAGAGTTGGCAGGCCAATTGAGCACAGTAATACCATGGTCAGTAAACCATTTACCAGTGGTTTTGGCACTGTGAGCAGGTGCCAGGTCGTGCTGAAAAATGAAATCTTCATCTCCATAAAGCTTTTCAGCAGATGGAAGCATGAAGTGCTCCAAAATCTCCCGATAGCTAGCTGCATTGACCCTGCCCTTGATAAAACACAGTGGACCAACACCAGCAGCTGACATGGCACCCCAGACCATCACTGACTGTGGGTACTTGACACTGGACTTCAGGCATTTTGGCATTTCCCTCTCCCCAGTCTTCCTCCAGACTCTGGCACCTTGATTTCCGAATGACATGCAACAGTCCAGTGCTGCTTCTCTGTAGCCCAGGTCAGGTGCTTCTGCCGCTGTTTCTGGTTCAAAAGTGGCTTGACCTGGGGAATGCGGCACCTGTAGCCCATTTCCTGCACACGCCTGTACACGGTAGGTCTGGATGTTTCTACTCCAGACTCAGTCCACTGCTTCCGCAGGTCCCCCAAGGTCTGGAATCGGTCCTTCTCCACAATCTTCCTCAGGGTCCGGTCACCTCTTCTCGTTGTGCAGCGTTTTCTGCCATACTTTTTCCTTCCCACAGACTTCCCACTGAGGTGCCTTGATACAGCACTCTGGGAACAGCCGATTCGTTCAGAAATTTCTTTCTGTGTCTTACCCTCTTGCTTGAGGGTGTTAATGATGGCCTTCTGGACAGCAGTCAGGTCGGCAGTCTTACCCATGATTGCGGCTTTGAGTAATGAACCAGGCTGGGAGTTTTTAAAAGCCTCAGGAATCTTTTGCAGGTGTTTAGAGTTAATTAGTTGATTCAGATGATTAGGTTAATAGCTCGTTTAGAGAACCTTTTCATGATATGCTAATTTTTTTAGATAGGAAATTTGGGTTTTCATGAGCTGTATGCCAAAATCATCAATATTAAAACAATAAAAGGCTTGAACTACTTCAGTTGGTGTGTAATGAATCTAAAATATATGAAAGTCTAATGTTTATCAGTACATTACAGAAAATAATGAACTTTATCACAATATGCTAATTTTTTTAGAAGGACCTGTATTTCTGCTTTTACCCTCTTAATAAACACTTATGTACTGGTATATATAGAGATGTATCTTTAGATGTATCTTTAGATGCCAGTACATAGGAATACATTATACAATGGGAAAAATACCATTGAGTTTTTTAGTCAGAGAAAATCCTTCTTTCAACAGCATTGATCTGTGGCTCACTGGTTAACCCCTTGAGCACCGGGCCATCTTTTGTGTCACTTTATTTGGTGATAACTTTAAAACGCTTTTACTTATCCAGGCCATTCTGAGAATGTTTTCTCATCACGTATTGTACTTCATGACAGTGGTAAAATTGAGTAAAAAAAAATTAAAATTTATTTATAAAAAAATTCTAAATTTACCAAACATTTGCAAAAATGTGCTAATTTCCAAATTAAAATTTCTCTACTTTTATAATAGATAGTAATACCAAAAATAGTTATTACTTTACATTCCCCATATGTCTACTTCATGTTTGGATAATTTTGTGAATGCCATTTTATTTTTTGGGGGACGTTAGAAGGCTTAGAAGTTTAGAAGCAAATCTTGAATTTTTTAGAAAATTTCTAAAACCCACTTTTTCAGGACCAGTTCATGTCTGAAGTCACTTTGTGAGGCTTACATAATAGAAACCACCCAAAAATGACCCCATTTTACAAACTACACCCCTCAAGGTATTCAAAACTGATTTTACAAACTTTGTTAACCCTTTAGGTGTTCCACAAGAATTAATGGAAAATAGAGATAACATTTCAAAATTTAACTTTTTGGGCAGATTTTCCATTTTAAATTTTTGTTTCCAGTTACAAAGCAAGAGTTAACAGCCAAACCAAACTCAATATTTATGGCCCTGATTCTTTAGTTTACAGAAACACCCCATATGTGGTCGAAAACTGCTGTACGGGCACACGGCAGGGCACAGAAGGAAAGGAATGCCATACGGTTTTAGGAAGGCAGATTTTGCTGGACTGGTTTTTTGACACCATGTCCCATTTGAAGCCCCCCTGATGCACGCTTAGAGTAGAAACTCCAAAAAAGTGACCTCATTTTAGAAACTACTCCCCCCAATGTATACAAAACAGATTTTACAAACTTTGTTAACCCTTTAGGTGTTCCACAAGAATTATTAAAAAATAGAGATAACATTTCAAAATTTCACTTATTTGGCAGATTTTCCATTTTAATAATTTTTTTCCAGTTACAAAGGAATGGTTAACAGCCAAACAAAACTCAATATTTATTGCCCTGATTCTGTAGTTTACAGAAATACCCCATATGTGGTCGTAAACCTCTGTACGGGCACACGGCAGTGCGCAGAAGGAAAGGAATGCCATACGGTTTTTGGAAGGCAGATTTTGCTGGACTGGTTTTTTTGACACCATGTCCCATTTGAAGTCCCCCTGATGCACCCCTAGAGTAGAAACTCCAAAAAAGTTAGAAACTACGGGATAGGGTTGCAGTTTTGTTGGTACTATTTTAGGGTACATGTGATTTTTGGTTGCTCTATATTACACTTTTTGTGAGGCAAGGTAACAAGAAATAGCTGTTTTGGCACTGTTTATATTTTTTGTTATTTACAACATTCATCTGACAGGTTAGATCATGTGCTATTTTTATAGAACAGGTTGTCACGCACGCGACAATACCAAATATTTGTTTGTTTCAGTTTTACATAACAAAGCATTTAAAAATATATATATATGATTCTTTAGTGTCTCCACATTCTGAAAGCCATAGTTTTATTTATTTTTTGGGCGACTGTCTTGTGTGATGGTTTGATTGGCACTATTTTGGGGTGCGTATGAATTTTTGATTGCTTGCTATAACACTTTTTGTGATGTGAGGTGACAAAAAATGGCTTTTTTTACACCTTTTTTTTACGGTATTCACGGTCATGTGATATTTTTTATAGAACAGGTTATTACGGACGCGGCGATACCTAATATGTATACTTATTTTATTTATGTAAGTTTTACACAATGATTTCATTTTTGAAACAAAAAAATCATGTTTTAGTGTCTCCATAGTCTGAGAGCCATAGTTTTTTCAGTTTTTGGGCGATTATCTTGGCTAGGGTATGATTTTTGCGGGATGAGATAACAGTTTGAGTGGCACTATTTTGGGGTGAGTATGACTTTTTGATCGCTTGCTATTACACTTTTTTTGCGGGATGAGGTGACGGCTAGATTGGTACTACTTTGGTGGCAAAAAAAGGTTTATTTAGCACAGTTTTTATTTAATTTTTTTAGGGTATTCATCTGAGGGGTTAGGTCATGTGATATGTTTATAGAGCCGGTCTATACGGACGCGGCGATACCTAATATGTCTACTGTTCTTTTTTTCCTATTGTTTACCAATTTTTTTTAACTTTATTTGGGGAAAATGTTTTTTTTACTTGAAACTTAACATTTTTTGGGGGGTGAAACTTTATTTTGTCAACTTTTTTTCTACTTTATTTTTTGTCCCACTTTGGGACTTCAACTTTTGGGGTCTGATCCCCTTTACAATGCATTCCAATACTTCTGTATTGTAATGCATTGGCTGTATGAGTAATACAGTGTGTATTACTCATACAGCTTCCTGCCTGTGAGATCCAGGGGGCTGGATCTCACAGGCTCTTCACTGGAAGGCAGCCCTGATGCCTAAGGAAGGCATCGCGCTGCCTTCCATGCAATTGGGTCCCCATTACAGCAGCACGGGGACCCGATGGCAGCGCCGATCCCCGCCGGAATCAACCGTAAACGCTGAAAACCGCAGGTCTGAATTGACCTGCGGTTTGCAGCGATCACCGATACGGGGGTGTCACAGGACCCCCCTCGGCATTGTCGCAGAGTGCCTGCTGAATGATTTCAGCAGGCACTCTGTTCCGATCACCGCCCGCCGCGCTGCAGTGATCGGAAATCCTTAAGTACCGGGACATCAGGGCGTACAGGTACGCCCTGTGTCCCCAAGAGGTTAAAGTGTTTGCCTGCAATATAGAAGGTCCTGGGATCAAGACCCAGCACTGATAGTTTTGTGATTATTGTAATTTATTTTTTGTCATAATTTTTTTTTTGCAATTACCGAAAAAAATTATAAAATTTGACTTCTGCTTTTATCCTCCTAACAAAACACTAGATAGAAATATGTATATAGAGATGTATCTGAACTTCCTGTTGAGCGAGTGATGTGAGTTCATAGCCTTTCGGTAGCCAAAGATGAAGAGAAGTGGGGGAAGAAGAAAGTTTTTGTCTGTAAGGTCTCTCCTAAACTTAGTGCTTTGTGTCCCTTTAAAGGGCTTCCGTCAGCAGATTTATAGCTGTGAAACTGGCTGACCTGTTACATGTGCACTTGGCAGCTGAAGGTATCCCATGTTCATATGTGCCTGCATTGCTGAGAAAAACATTGCATTATTTGCATATATTAAAAACATCATTTTTCTCAGCAATGCAGGCACATATGAACATGGGACCAACACAGATGCCTTCAGCTGTCAAGTGCACATAAAGCACCAAATAACAGAAATTCGGATACTAATATCTGATGAACAGAGGCATTTTAAATGCTAAATCACCATAACTGATATCAAGTAAACACAACCTACGCATTGAAAATAGTAAAATGTCTTTACTAAATATGACAAAAACACAAAAAAACTAACAGTGAAAATTAGCAGCAAATGGAAACCCCCAAAGAGAGGACAAACGAAGAGGGGGTCGCAGAGTCAGCGAGCCACACCAGTAGCAGCAAAGGTAATATATTATACATAAACTGTCACCAGCACATTAAAGTATTTCCAGGTAAAAAAAAACTTTGAATATGAGCACTGGAAAGACAGAAAGACCAAGCATAAGTACCAGAAAGTTTGCTGTACTACCGTGTGTGGCGCATCGACCCCGCAGCCTCCTCCACCCAAAGCCGTTTCGCCTAAACAGGCTTCTTCCGGGAAATGTTTTTGCTATCTCTCTGATGGGTTTGTTTAGTTTTTTCCAGCCTAATGATAGCTTGCTTCACTGATAGTGACAGCTCTTTGGCTCTCATCTTGAGCGTTGACAGCAACAGATTCTAAATGCAAATAGCACACTTGGAATGAACTCTGGACCTTTTATCTGCTCATTGTAATTGGGACAATGAGGGAATAACACACACCTGGCCATGGAACAGCTGAGAAGCCAATTGTACCATTACTTTTGGCCCCTAACGAGTGGGAGGCACATATGCAAACTGTTGTAATTCCTGCACCGTTCACCTGATTTGGATGTAAATAACCTCAAATAAAGCTGACAGTCTGCAGGTAAAGCACATTTTGTTCGTTTCATTTCAAATCCATTGTGGTGGTGTATAGAGCCAAAAATTTTACAATTGCGTCGATGTCCCAATATTCATGGACCTGACTGTACACTCTACATACCGCATTTCATTGTTTTGTGTCTCCTTCTGTTCTATAGGAAGATTTCTCATCCTAAGCTAGTTCAGCTACTAGGAGTTTGTACCCAGCAAGTGCCCATCTTTCTTGTATTTGAGTTTATGGAACACGGCAGCCTTAACGACTTCTTGCGCAGGAATCGGGGCACTCTGACACGAAGCACGGCTCTGGGTATGTGTCAGGATGTCTGTGAAGGGATGGAGTATCTGGAGACCTCGAACTTCATTCACAGAGACTTGGTATGTAAAATATCTCAGCTGTTTAAGTGACGTAAAATGTGAGGTAATATAACATAGCCCTTAGATGGAAAATCCTGAAACAAGTCAAACTATACATACCCCAAAATTTATTCTGCCCCATTTTCTTAACACTATGTGTTGTCTTTCCTCTGTTTTTCTTCCTAGCTATGTATGAATACATTGTCAATAGGTAGTGTTCCTACATAGTCTGGCGATTCCAGCACTGAGTGTACTCTCAGAATTGTCACTTTATCACTTACTTGGTAGGAAATCCAAGTAGTTACCAAAAAATGGCAGAAGTGATGGAGGTAAAATAGCGGGGTCCTCTGTTGGCCACAGAAGAGAACACGACCTGCCCAGTCTTGCATTACACAGAAAAAAACACTAATGCTTAAACGGGTTATGCCATGATTGATGTAAAAAATAAAAATCTGACGTCATAAAGTAAATGACAATACCTTTGTGACAAAGCTAGAACCAGTCCTGTACCACACATGGATCCAGAGATCTCCACATTTACTGTTCCAGTTGCTCTGCCAGATTCTCTTCAGCCTGCCAGCTCAGGGGACATGCCCTTTCTGCTGCAGCTCTTGCCCTGTAACTGCCACAGCTTCTAACAGAACATATAGCTGGTGGCAGTTCAATATTTAAACTGAGCACATTTCACCAGCTGAGTGAAACAGACAAAAAAATAAGGAAAAGAGCAAACAGCAGGTGGTGCCATACAGAAAAATTTGGCGATGCCAAATTTTTAATTACATGGAATCATAAAAGTATTAAGATCTAGGTGCTGGTTTGAAAAATGTTGAATATGTTTTGTGACACAAACCCTTTATTTACCCTGTGGTGGTGCTGCAGGGAAACTGAATACTTACTGTCAGAGTTCCCTACAAATTACAGCTGATGCACAGGCTGTCATATTCTTGCTGGTGAGACCCCAGTATAAAAAGATTGAGTACCCAAGTCTACAATGCTAATGTATTGTTATGTATATCTTATTCCCTGGATTCCAACATGTAATGCCCAATTCATGGGCTAATTTGACCATAGGTAAGATCATTTACAACGGATTTTTTTGTTATAATAAGTAGGTGGATGGTTTTCTGGATTTTTTTATTATTATTATTTAATTTAACTTTTTGCAGAATAATAAACAGTAACCATTCCAAACAATGCCATGCAAGATTCAAAACAAATTATGAGCAATACCACATCACTGTAGGATGAGAGAAAAAAAAAAATAAGGCAAAAGAGAAGCAAGAAAAAAGAAAAGGAGGGGATGAGGGGAAGGAAAAAGAGAGGAGTCGATGCATAGAGTTCTTAAACACTCTCCAATGATGCTAAGATTTCAGGAATTGTTTGTCTGGGGCAGTGAGATCTTCCATCTTCCTAAACTCCCATATTTTGTTGAGCCATGAAGTGATTGTTGGAGTAGTTGTCTGCCTCCAAAATGCCAGGAGTCATGCTCATGCAGCATTAACCAGATGCGAACCACAGAGCAGCCATGAGTAGAAAGAGGGATATTAAAAAGATGCCGCAAAAGAATTACTGGGGACTTAGGCTGTTGCATCAATTGTCATCCGTTTGAGCCATTTCCGTCTGAGATCCGTTTTTTTAAATGGGGAAAAAAAGTAGTGCATGCAGGATATGTTTTTTTACAGGATACTGATTCTTTTTACGGATCAGAAGAACGCAAAGCTAAACGGTGATGTGAACTCTGCCTTGGGGCTCAGGGCCGCCATCAGGGGGGTACAGCCAATACCCCAGTAAGGGGCCCAGACCCTGGGGGGGGCCCGGCCAGCTCCAATAAAAAAAAATAATAATAATATATATTTTTTATTTTTTTTCCTCCCCCCCTCCCATTTGTCAGTGACTTGAGTTGAACTTTATTGCATCGTTAGAGGGTGGCAATTGATTATTCCTTGCTAGTGATGTCCGGTTCATGAACGAATCGTTCATTTGAATCGATTCAGTTCACTGAACCAGAGGAGTCGATTCCTCTGACTGAGCCGATCCGAGTGAAACAGCTCAGTCACAGCACACAATAGCAGAGCCGCTGGCAGCAGGGAGGGGAGGGGCTCGGGAGGAGTGTAATCTGATCCTAGAGTGGAAGCTGCTGCTGCCAGCCCCTCCCCTCCCCGCCCACCAACCAATCAGAGCTGAGGCAAGGCAAGCACTAGCAGCTCTGAGTCTGAGTCACACTGTACAGGGAGTCCAAGGGCTCTTTCACACTTGCGTTCTTTTCTTCCGGCATAGAGTTCCGTCGTCGGGGCTCTATGCCGCAAGAATCCTGATCAGTTTTATCCTAATGCATTCTGAATGGAGAGAAATCCGTTCAGGATGCATCAGGATGTCTTCAGTTCCGGAACGGAACGTTTTTTGGCCGGAGAAAATACCGCAGCATGCTGCGCTTTTTGCTCCGGTCAAAAATCCTGAAGACTTGCCGCAAGGCCGGATCCGGAATTAATGCCCATTGAAAGGCATTGATCTGGATCCGGCCTTAAGCTAAACGTCGTTTCGGCATGTTGCCGGATCCGATGTTTAGCTTTTTCTGAATGGTTACCATGGCTGCCGGGACGCTAAAGTCCTGGCAGCCATGGTAAAGTGTAGTGGGGAGCGGGGGAGCAGTATACTTACCGTCCGTGCGGCTCCCAGGGCGCTCCAGAGTGACGTCAGGGCGCCCCACGCACATGGATGACGTGATCGCATGGCACGTCATCAATGCGCATGGGGCGCTCTGACGTCATTCTGAAGCGCCCCGGGAGCCGCGCGGACGGTAAGTATACTGCTCCCCCGCTCCCCACTACTACTATGGCAACCAGGACTTTAATAGCGTCCTGGCTGCCATAGTAACACTGAAAGCATTTTGAAGACGGCTCCATCTTCAAATGCTTTCAGTTCACTTCCGTTTTTCCGGATCCGGCGTGTAATTCCGGCAAGTGGAGTACACGCCGGATCCGGACAATGCAAGTGTGAAAGAGGCCTAAGAAAGAATCGGATGAGTCACAGGTTAAAAGAATCTAAAGATCCCACTGCAAGCAGCGTTTTGGTGTCCGCCTCCATAGCCAAATGGAGGCGGAACGGAGCCAAACGGATGCATTCTGAACGGATCCTTATCCATTCTGAATGCATTGGGGCAAAACTGGTCTGTTTGGGGCCGCTTGTGAGATCCCTGAAACAGATCTCACAGGCGGACCCAGAAACGGCAGTGTGAAAGTAGCCTATGCCGCATACTGAGCTGAGCTATTTCAAAGGTTCCAAATTATTTATTTTCATATTGATCCTTATGTTGTCTACTTGGCTCGGCAGCTCGATGTTGTGGGGTCTTTGCTCGGGGGTAAAATGCAAAGCTGTTTTCTGGATTATCCCACAGGGCCAGGATCCTCCATCACTTATTGTTATTAACCCCTCTCTTGCCAGCCCACCCAGCCCTATTTAGCTTTGTGTTCTGCTTTGAAAAAAAATGTTTAGGCCATGAAGGGGTTAATTAAGTGTTGGAGGGGGTGGGGGGTGTTATTGTGCATATTGTGTTTGGGATCCATTTAACAAGTTTGACCAGTTGGGTTTGAGAGTGGTTGAGTGTCATCCACAGATCCCCCATAACAGTGTGTCATCCACAGATCCCCCATAACAGTGTGTCATCCACAGATCCCCCATAACAGTGTGTCATCCACAGATCCCCCATAACAGTGTGTCATCCACAGATCCCCCATAACAGTGTGTCATCCACAGATCCCCATAACAGTGTTCGTTATTCATAGATCCCCCATAACAGTGTTCGTTATTCACAGATCCCCCATAACAGTGTTCGTTATTCACAGATCCCCCATAACAGTGTGTCATCCACAGATCCCCATAACAGTGTCAGCCACAGATCCCCATAACAGTGTCATCCACAGATCCCCATAACAGTGTCATCCACAGATCCCCATAACAGTGTTCGTCATCCACAGATTCCTCATAACAGTGTCATCCACAGATCCCCATAACAGTGTTCGTCATCCACAGATCCCCCATAACAGTGTCATCCACAGATCCCCATAACAGTGTTCGTCATCCACAGATCCCCATAACAGTGTTCGTCATCCACAGATCCCCATAACAGTGTCATCCACAGATTCCTCATAACAGTGTCATCCACAGATCCCCCATAACAGTGTCCTCCACAGATCCCCCATAACAGTGTGTCATCCACAGATCCCCATAACAGTGTCCTCCACAGATCCCCCATAACAGTGTTCCTCATCCACAGATTCCCCCATAACAGTGTGTCACCCACAGATTCCCCCCATAACAGTGTGTCATCCACAGATTCCCCCCATAACAGTGCGTCATCCACAGATCCCCCCATAACACTGTAACAGTAAACCTTGTGCTTTTATGGTGTTTTTTCTTAAATGTGCCAGGGGAAGATTGCTGGGCAGATTAGAACAGGTAGTGCAGTTAGTGTTAGTGGAGGGTCCTGCTTAAAAGAGTCTACAATGTGTCATCCACAGATTCCCCCCATAACAGTGTGTCATCCACAGATTCCCCCCATAACAGTGTGTCATCCACAGATTCCCCCATAACAGTGTGTCATCCACAGATTCCCCCCATAACAGTGTGTCATCCACAGATTCCCCCCATAACAGTGTGTCATCCACAGATTCCTCATAACAGTGTTATCCACAGATCCCCCATAACAGTGTCCTCCACAGATCCCCCATAACAGTGTGTCATCCACAGATCCCCATAACAGTGTCCTCGACACATCCCCCATAACAGTTTTCCTCATCCACAGATTCCCCCCATAACAGTGTGTCACCCACAGATTCCCCCAATAACAGTGTGTCATCCACAGATTCCCCCCATAACAGTGCGTCATCCACAGATCCCCCCATAACACTGTAACAGTAAACCTTGTGCTTTTATGGTGTTTTTTCTTAAATGTGCCAGGGGAAGATTGCTGGGCAGATTAGAACAGGTAGTGCAGTTAGTGTTAGTGGAGGGTCCTGCTTAAAAGAGTCTACAATGTGTCATCCACAGATTCCCCCCATAACAGTGTGTCATCCACAGATTCCCCCCATAACAGTTTGTCATCCACAGATTCCCCCCATAACAGTGTGTCATCCACATATTCCCCCCATAACAGTGTGTCATCCACAGATTCCCCCCATAACAGTGTGTCATCCACAGATTCCCCCCATAACAGTGTGTCATCCACAGATTCCTCATAACAGTGTCATCCACAGATCCCCATAACAGTGTCCTCCACAGATCCCCCATAACAGTGTGTCATCCACAGATCCCCATAACAGTGTCCTCCACAGATCCCCCATAACAGTGTTCCTCATCCACAGATTCCCCCCATAACAGTGTGTCATCCACAGATTTCTCCCCCTAAACAGTGTGTCACCCACAGATTCCCCCATAACAGTGTGTCATCCACAGATTCCCCCCATAACAGTGCGTCATCCACAGATCCCCCCATAACACTGTAACAGTAAACCTTGTGCTTTTATGGTGTTTTTTCTTAAATGTGCCAGGGGAAGATTGCTGGGCAGATTAGAACAGGTAGTGCAGTTAGTGTTAGTGGAGGGTCCTGCTTAAAAGAGTCTACAATGTGTCATCCACAGATTCCCCCCATAACAGTGTGTCATCCACAGATTCCCCCCATAACAGTTTGTCATCCACAGATTCCCCCCATAACAGTGTGTCATCCACAGATTCCCCCCCATAACAGTGTGTCATCCACAGATTCCCCCCATAACAGTGTGTCATCCACAGATCCCCATAACAGTGTCCTCCACAGATCCCCCATAACAGTGTTCCTCATCCACAGATTCCCCCCATAACAGTGTGTCACCCACAGATTCCCCCCATAACAGTGTGTCATCCACAGATTCCCCCCATAACAGTGCGTCATCCACAGATCCCCCCATAACACTGTAACAGTAAACCTTGTGCTTTTATGGTGTTTTTTCTTAAATGTGCCAGGGGAAGATTGCTGGGCAGATTAGAACAGGTAGTGCAGTTAGTGTTAGTGGAGGGTCCTGCTTAAAAGAGTCTACCTTGTCGTGGTAGCAGGCTTCATATTATTTGGTCAAAAATTAATTCCTTACTGAAATCACAGATTATCACTTTTTACTGTCTTTGTAGTTGTAAAAAAATAATGAAATTGGGGATAGGTCCTTGGGGGTGGAGGGGAGGTGGAGTCAGGACGGATTCTAAATCGGCGGGATAGGAGGGGAGGCCCAGGCCTTGAGCTGTGTAAGGGGCCCCAAAATTTCTGATGGCAGCCCTGTTGGGGCTCATGCACACGACTATTGTTGTTTTTCTGTCTGTTTTTCACGGATCATGTGTTCCGTATCTGAGTTTTTTTTCCCTCTGATTTAAGTCCTCTTGCGTTCCGTAATTGCACAAAACATATCCGTATGGTTTCCGTATTTTATCTGTTTTTTGTGGATCGGAAACGGAAGCAGTAACTTATTAATCACCAAACACATGAGAAATATGGGCTGGGCATAGCATTTCTACAGTATGGATCTGCGAAATGTGTTCCATGTGCGTTCCACATTTTTTGCGGACCCATTGATTTGAATAGGGCCTCTAACCATGATTTGCGGACAATAATAGGACATGCACAACTTTTTTGCAGAACGGAAATACGGAAACGGAATGCACACGGAGTACCTTCCGTTGTTTTTGCGGACCCATTGAAGTGAATGATTCCGCATACGGTCTGCAAAAAGAACTGAACGGAAGCGGAAAGAAATTACGTTTGTGTGCATGAGCCCTTAGGTAGAGAGTGATCTGAAAATCTAAATTTTATGTGCCACACCTCTGACCAGAAACTCGTGAGTGTACAGCAGTCCCAGAAAATATGTTAAATTGTCCCTGTACAAACTGTACAACCTACAGCTTTGCCGTCCGGCCCCATTAACTATACTGGGGACCGGTAGAGATCAGGCCACAACCCAGCAAATATGCCGAAAATTGGCCAGACGAAAACCGCTGTTCGGCATATTTGTTGCGTTGCGGCTGGATGGCCTCCTGTCCCTATTATAGTTATAGCAACGCTGTAGCCTCCAGCAATGCTGTAGCTTTTGAAACAGGATGCCGGATATACAAGAGCTGTACCCAAATTTTAAAAAGTGCCATTAGCATTTTACAAAAGTTCCCAAAATGTGGGATATACATAGGTTTCCCATTTGCTCCCTGAGTTAAGTCAATTCAGCCCCTACAACCAAATCTAGAGATGATTTGTGTGTCTGTTCTAATAGACAAATCTTGGCTAACAAAGTAGATATACAGTATGATCCACATGTTCCTTCCTAAGACGAGAGCCTATCTGAATAAAAGGGCCCTGTATAAAAAATTCACAAACCTCCCGAACCATCAGAGGATCAAAACCTGGCACTGTATTGGAGTCAAAATATTCCTTAAAGGCCCTAGTCACTTCAGACATGTCAAGAGAGGTTACAGGTCCTCTTATTTAGATCATCACACATTACACCAGACCATGCAGAGGTCTTCTGTGGGCATCTTTATCTTTCTGAAGAACAACACGGCTGTCAAACTTAATTCCACGTTTACTATTTTCATGAGGATAACCCTTCAGAAACCATCATCCTCTCACAGCAGTAACCTGACAATGGATTACATATCTATATAGGAGGTCTGTTACAAAAGGACAGTGTTTTGTATTTAATTTCCAATTACATAGTACTACTGAAATAAAAAAGATAAACTACAGAAGTTCCAAAAAAAAGCTTTTTATGAATACTAAATAAAAAATACAAACCGGATTCCCAAAAAGTTGGGACACTATACAAATCGTGACTAAAAACTGAATGCAATGATGTGGAGATGGCAAATGTCAATATTTTATTTGTAATAGAACGTAGATTGACAGATCAAACGTTTAATCCGAGTAAATGCATCATTTTAAAGGAAAAATACGTTGATTCAAAATTTCACGGTGTCAACAAATCCCCAAAAAGTTGGGACAAGTAGCAATAAGAGGCTGGAAAAAGTAAATTTGAGCATAACGAAGAGCTGGAAGACCAATTAACACTAATTAGGTCAATTGGCAACACGATTGGGTATAAAAAGAGCTTCTCAGAGTGGCAGTGTCTCTCAGAAGCCAAGATGGGTAGAGGATCACCAATTCCCACAATGTTGCGCAGAAAGATAGTGGAGCAATATCAGAAAGGTGTTACCCAGCGAAAAATTGCAAAGACTTTGCATCTATCATCATCAACTGTGCATAACATCATCCGAAGATTCAGAGAATCTGGAACAATCTCTGTGCGTAAGGGTCAAGGCCGTAAAACCATACTGGATGCCCGTGATCTCCGGGCCCTTAAACGACACTGCACCACAAACAGGAATGCTACTGTAAAGGAAATCACAGAATGGGCTCAGGAATACTTCCAGAAACCATTGTCAGTGAACACAATCCACCGTGCCATCCGCCGTTGCCAGCTGAAACTCTACAGTGCAAAAAAGAAGCCATTTCTAAGCAAGATCCACAAGCTCAGGCGTTTTCACTGGGCCAGGGATCATTTAAAATGGAGTGTGGCAAAATGGAAGACAGTTCTGTGGTCAGACGAGTCACGATTCGAAGTTCTTTTTGGAAATCTGGGACGCCATGTCATCCGGACCAAAGAGGACAAGGACAACCCAAGTTGTTATCAACGCTCAGTTCAGAAGCCTGCATCTCTGATGGTATGGGGTTGCATGAGTGCGTGTGGCATGTGTCGGAATATTTATGCTGTCTCCGATTGACAGTCTATATTATTTATGTGAATAAATAAAAATCGTTAATAAAGGAGATTTTAACTTATTATCATAAATATCAAGCTAAAACAAGCTCGTGATCTGCGTTGAATTGAAGACAAAACCTAGTTACAGACAAAATATATATGTAATTTATTAATACAATTTATAGTGCAAAATAATATATATAATAAAATTGGCGATAATAAAATTCAATCAATGATATGCAAAATAGTGATAAAGATACAAATAATTGAGAACATATATATACACAATTATGCCTTCTTATAATGATACCCCTCAATTATATTTAAAATCAATTTAATACTTGATTTCTCTCAGCCGACAAATGTCCGTTTAAACCCAAATCTGGTTTATCTTTTATCTATATAAAGATATATATATTATCAACCATACTGGTCTAGAACTGAATTCAGTTCCTTGGAGATAATACCGTGTTTTCACTAGTATATTTTCAATCTCCCTGTATTGGATTAATTTTCAGGATGATGCTGCAGGTACACCCCAATCTTATTCCAAAACAGATACTATACACAAAGTATGGTTAATTGAATACATAGATATGTATTATATTAATTAATTATCCTATAAAATATAGGTAAGGTTATACTATACCAAAATGTCAGCTAGCAGAAATCAGTTTCAATGGTTCAAAGATGGCTGCCTCCAATGACTGAAAAGGTGGTCAGGGCTGGATCTGGTCTTTTGATGATGTTCAGAGGGAGAGCTAGATAGCTCTAGAGATCGATCCTTTCAGTCAGCCCATACCATCTTTTTATCCTATCTTAGAAAGGGCTTGGCCAAGTTTTATCATTAACTAGTGACCTCACTTTATAATCAATATAACCTCCCTCTAGTATTTTACCCTAACACTAGATGGCACTAGTATTCCATACAAAAATTGAATCACTCGCTTATTTCTCTTATCTAATATACTAGCAATAAATGTTATCTAAGGTTTCAGACAAAACCTTGAGAAGATCTTGAATAGACAATGGCTTTTATACTTCGTCAACCACCTTGTTTATCCTTAAATCTTTTGACCAGACCTAATTAAATCAAGATAAACAGGGCTATCTCAATTCGTTGTTCTTGGAAGCGACAGGGTTTGTTCATGATCACCTGTGTCCACATTTCTCCATTCAAGAAAATCTCAAGGAAAGAAATAATTAATTTGTGTGTTACACTGAGAGAGATTCTAAAAATGACAGAGGAATTTGTACCTCGTTTCTACTCTTAATACTGAATATAGCTATAAGGACTATACTCTTATATATATACTATATATTCGGTACGCCTATTAAAATTGATAATATAAAATCAATCTACTCCTACATTGATTAATATAAAAACCACAAAGAAAGATTAGAGTCTTTCTATTCACTAAAATCATCAGAACTCAGCATCTTTCTAATACATTGTCTTATCTAGGCAAATACATTTCATTAGACCTTGGGACATCTCCTTCTCACAAAACAGACTTAGGTAAACACTTTGGTATATATCGTAAACCTTAGGTTAGCAATTTCAGAGTAAAAAAAAAAAAAATCTCACCCTGCCTTTTAAAATAAGACAAAATGGTTGTCCCTTAGGCTCATGTCCATACTCTTATATAGGCCTTATACTTATGGACTTTATTCATACCCAATAGTTCTGACACATGGGCAGCTTGCATGTCTGGAAAGGCACAAGATTAATGCCAGACCACATTCTGCATCAATCACAACATCATGGCTGCATAGGAGAAGGATCCGGGTTACTGAAATGGCCAGTCTGCAGTCCAGATCTTTTACCTATAGAGAACATTCGGCGCATCATAAAGAGGAAGGTGCAACAAAGAAGGCCCAAGGCGATTGAACAGTTAGAGGCCTGTATTAGACAAGAATGGGAGAGCATTCCTCTTTCTAAACTTGAGAAACTGGTCTCCTCGGTCCCCAGACGTCTGTTGAGTGTTGTAAGAAGAAGGGGAGATGCCACACAGTGGTGAAAATGGCCATGTCCCAACTTTTTGGGGATTTGTTGACACCATGAAATTCTGATTCAACATATTTTTCCCTTAAAATGGTACATTTTCTCAGTTTAAACTTTTGTTCCGTGATTTATGTTCTATTCTGAATAAAATATTAGAAGTTGGCACCTCCACATCATTGCATTCAGTTTTTATCCACGATTTGTATAGTGTCCCAACTTTTTGGGAATCCGGTTTGTACCTGATAGGAGTGTCCCTTAAAAGGACCACATATGACAGATATCCCACCTGTGTAGAATATTGTTTATATGCATTGTGGCACATGTGTTTCTACACTAGATATTTGATCAAAGTCTAAAAAAAAATGTATTTAGATTTAAATCAGTTATAAACAATGGAACAAATTTCCACGTCAGAAGTTATAATTTTTCTGGTGCAAACATAATGAAGTTAACAATGATACCTTCCACACCAATGATGAACGTGCAGAGGTACAGGATCACAACCCAAACAATATATCAGAAAATCATGTGAACCATGTGTGGGTATCATTAATATTTAACTTTTACTGTGTTTTTCTAAAATAAGGTTTAAATGAGAGAATATACAAATTAGTAAAAACGCCACCTACTCATTCCACAAAATAAATGGAAAAGAAAAAGGGTGGATCTTACCACATTCAGTAGAGGGATCTACACCAGATGGCGTGACAGTCCTAATGTTAAGATGGCAGAAGGACACTTGTGACCGGCACTGTTGTTGTTTACGGCAAATCAGAAAACTCCTGTTGTGCCCTGTTAGTAAGGACCTACCTAAGAGGAGGGTAAGGGGCTATTCAGGTCACCTGCCTAACAGACACAGAGCACCTGCCCCGATAGGGGCCACCCCATACGGAACCTGTCCCTGTATTGGGGCCTAATCCCTAAATAACCCTATTTACACAGCCCTACATGCCATGTTTCGTCCTGAATTGCCGGAACTCATCAGGAGACTTCAATGAACTTGAAGGGAATACTGAGGAAGAGAAGGGAAACACAAATACACAAAACATTGGTCACCAATAATCCTATATGGCAGATTCCAGATAGAGAGAGCTGATAGATCATCTGTATAAAGATCTACTTACTAATGTCGACTATAGGAAGGACTTTCAGTGACAAATGTCCGTACTTAGGTGTGGGGAAATGTCCCCTATCCACCTACGTCTCACCGCAATTTTGTGGTAGTTTGGGAGAGCTGCTAGATTGCGCTACATCTCCCATTTAAATAAGCTCTATGTCCGGCTAGTCCAACCCCTAACTACCCGCCTCACCTGGCTGTCAAAACGCAGAACTCGTGGTCCGCAGGTGGAACGCACGCCATCAGCGTGCACTCCACAGCACCGGAAGCAGGCATCACGTGATCACCGGGTTGCCGGAAGTTGGGTGGAAATTAGTTTGTAAGCGTCACCCGCAGCTTAGCAACCTGGCGGCACTCAAATACATCACCCACAAATGCCATCAATGATATATGACAGCTGGTACAAACAAGCAGAATCTCATTATCGTGGATTTAAAAGGCAGGAGCACTCGATACATTCAATGTAACTGATCAAGCATTATGCATAGGGTTGCCACCTTTTCTTCAAGCCAAACCCGAACAGAAGGAAGGGAGGGCCTCCTTCCAGGCCCCACCCATGTCCCGCCTCCAGCCATGCCATGCCCTGCCTCCAGCCACGCCCATATCCCGCCTCCACCCCTGGTCGCTGTCGCACCGCGATCGTTACGCCCCTGAAGAGGCTCATTAGCATATTATAAGTCTTTATTTTAAGAGAACCGCGGCAGCGGCCGGCAGGGAGTTATAAAACATACTGTTATGTACTGCTGACATTAGCCCATCGCACATGTCAGTCAGCTACATAACATAACGTTTTTTCTGATGATTGACAGATTCAGAAACCTGTTTAAAGGGTTTCTACCACCAGAAATACTGTTATGTAGCTGACTGACATTAGCGATGTACTAATGTCAGCACTACATAACAGTGTGTTTTTTCATTTGTCTCTGCAGCCGTTCTGCTAAAATACACACTTTTACAATATGACAATGAGCCTCTAGGTGCTATGTGAGCGTAGATTCAGCACCTAGAGGCTCGGTCTACTCACCGCCCAGGTCCTCCGTTCAGGAGCGCAGCCTTTACTCACTGCGCCTGCGCCGAATAGAGAAGTGAACGGTGCAGGATTTCCTCAACGATGCATGGAACTTGGACATCAATCAAGAGGAGTGGGGCGGTCAGAGCGGACCTGGGGGGGATAAAGGGTGAGGAGACCGAGCCTCTAGGTGCTGAATCTACGCCCACATAGCACCTAGAGGCTCATTAGCATATTATAAAAGTCTTTATTTTAAGAGAACGGCGGCAGGCAGGGAGTTATAAAACATACCATTATGTACTGCTGACATTAGCCCATCGCTCATGTCAGTCAGCTACATAACATAAAGTTTTTTCTGCTGATTGACAGATTCAGAAACCTGTTTAAAGGGTTTCTACCACCAGAAATACTGTTATGTAGCTGACTGATATAGCGATGCGCTAATGTCAGCACTACATAACAGTATGTTTCTAACATTTGTCCCTGCAGCTGTTTTTGTAAAAAATAAGCACTTTTATTATATGCTAATGAGTCTCTAGGTGCTATGTGGGCGTAAAATCAGCGCCTAGAGTCTCCGTCCACTCACCCTTTATCCCGCCCAGGTCCCCTGTTCTGCCGGCCCAGCTCCTCTTGATTGATGGCACTGTTCCCTGCATCGTTGACGAAATCCCGCGCCTGCGCCGTTCACTTCTGTCTTTGGCGCAGGCACAGTGAGTGAAGGCCGCTCTCCTGATGCCAGCTTCCTCACTGTGACGTAGTCGGCGCAGGCGCAGTGAGGAATCGGGCACCAGGATCGCATCATTCACTCACTGCGCCTGCGCCGAATACAGTAGTGAATGGCGCAGGCACGGGATTTCGTCAATGATGCGGTGGACCGTGCCATCAATCAAGAGGAGCGGGGCGGGCAGAACAGGGGACCTGGGCGGGATAAAGCGTGAGTGGACGAAGCCTCTAGGTGCTGATTTTACGCCCACATAGCACCTAGAGGCTCATTAGCATATAATAAAAGTGCTCATTTTACAAAAACGGCTGCAGGGACAAATGTTAGAAACATACTGTTATGTAGTGCTGACATGGGCGCATCGCTAATGTCAGTCAGCTACATAACAGTATTTCTGGTGGTAGAAGCCCTTTAAACACTGTTACATTTACACACTTCAAATGTTTTATATACCTTTTTAGATGTGACTATCTAGGACAGGGGTCTGGACTGTCTTTGTCACACACAGGTTGAAAAACCACTCTGCAGGCAGGGCACTGGGCTCGCACTACTTGGGCAGGCTGCTGGAGCTGGACTGGAGAAGAAGAATGATTTCTCCCACGGAGCTCCCTGCCTCTCTCTCTCTCTGATGTCACTTCCTGTGGACCTGACTTCCTTATCAGAGAGAAGGAGGGAGGGACTGGGAGGCAGAGGAGGAGCGAGGAGACCGGAGACTGAACAATGAGTGAACACAGCGCTCTGACTCTGAGGCTGCGCTGCCTGGTATCACTATCACTGAAGAGGAGGGAGGGACAGCTGTTCGTTGCGATCGCATCATCGGAGTCTCGGTCGGACGTCCACACTGCAGTTTGAATGAATCCTGTGCCCGGGTCTAAGAAAAGCTTGTACCCGGGCACAGGATTACAAACCTGGACTGTCCGGGTCAATCCCGTACGGGTGGCAACCCTAATTATGCATTATGATAAGAGAGATGATCATTGCATGTCCATCCTCAGTGAACTAGGTGCCCATGCAATGAAGCAAGCCCCCTATATCTATGGCGTTTTAGATAAAGCTGCTGAAGTCTGCGGGGCGTGGCCTAACCGTCATGGAGTAAAGACGCTGCTCGTTTCAGCTCCTCCATAATCCAGCCATTATCCTGGACATCCGCAGCGTTGAAAACCTTCAGGCGTTGCTGTTGTGCCCAGTAACCAATGAGGACACTTCTGGGGGCCCTGTTTCCTGTTGCCTTCTGCCCGCGCTGCTCCGTAGGATCCCGGTGCCATCTTGGATCCTGGAGCGCCCGCCTGATCGCGACCCGTCCCGGCGCACTTGGAACTGTTGGTGAGTCCGCTCCCCCGGCTCCCTCCCTGTGGCGCTGATAGTTCCAGCTCTGATAGTTCTTTTCTGGACGCTCCCATCGTGGTGGGGGAGATTAGGTCAGCAATAGAAAGTATGATGGTGGGGAAGTCTCCTGGCCCGGATGGTTTCCCGCTAGAGTGGTACAAAGCGGATGTGGACAGGCAAAGCAAGCGTTTGTTGAAACTCTTCAATATTGCCTTTGAGTGCAACAAACTGCCCCCGTCTTTCATGGCGGCAACCATTGTAGTAATCCACAAACCTGGGAAACCTCCGGACCAGTGCAGCTCCTATAGGCCAATCTCCCTGTTGAATGTGGATGCGAAAATCCTAGCTAAGCTTCTCGCTAGGTAACTCAGAGATGTGATCTTGTCCGTGATCGATTCCTACCAATCTGGTTTCATGCCGGGTAAAACCACTGATATTAATCTTAGAAGATTGTTTACCAATTTACAGGTCTCACATGATAACGTGGGATCCCGAGTGATCGCATCCCTCGATAATGAAAAGGCATTTGACTCTGTTGAATGGCCTTTTATGTTTGAGACGTTGCGCTGTCTGGGCTTCCCCCAGTCCTTTATAAGGTGGGTGCAATTACTTTACCAGGCCCCCTCGGCAAGGGTTAAGGTGAATGGGTACCTGTCCACCCCTTTTGATCTCCATAGAGGGACTAGGCAGGGATGTCCCTTGTCGCCTATGTTATTTGCCCTAGTTATGGAACCCCTTACTCAATTGGTTAATGAATCGGGACTGATTGAGGGATGGTCTATAGCGGGAATCCAGGAGAAGATCTCACTTTATGCTGATGACCTACTGGTGTATCTATCTGACGCGGGTCCATCCTTGGAAGCACTTTTAATTACCATAGATGGCTTTGGGAAATTCTCAGGCCTCAGGGTTAACTAGAGTAAATCCAGTCTCTGCTTAATAGATGAGATGGATCTGGCAGATATATTGCCCCTTTCGCGTCTAGAGTCATTTGTCTATTTGGGGATTAGAATACACAGAGATCCCAGGCAGTTCTACCGTCTTAATGTAGTCCCCAGGACAAATATGATAAAGATGGCTATATTGCCAAAGCTCTTATATATATACAGAGCGGCTACCATAAAATCCCCCATATCCACTTTGCTTCTCTAGACAAGATTTTCTCCCCCTTTTTATGGAATCATCAGTCCCCTCGCATTGCCAGGAAATCTTTGAAAGCCTTATATAACCAGGGGGGGATCGAGACTACCAGACATGTATGTGTACTACATTGCTGCCCAATTGGTGTATGCCTCCTGGTGGATTAGGGCAGATACCAATAATCCTGCAGTGGTATTAGAAGCGGCTCTCGTGGGCTCTTATGAGGCATTAGCCAATTTGGTATACTGGGGGGGAGGGAATTCAGTCCTGCACTACACTGAGGCTATGGCCGTGGTGGTGATGGCCTGGAAGCAATTTGTGGTGACACGCATCGAGGGTGAGGGAGGCGACACCTTGTCCCCATACATTCCATTGTGGCGCAACAACCAGCTGCAGGAGATGCTTAATTTATCTGACTATGAATTTTGGCCTCAAAGGGGTGTGAAGTACCTTACTCAATTTATATGCTGATGGGGTCTTCTGCTCATTTGAGAGCCTCCGCAGGGAATATAACTTACCTCATACATGTTTCTATCGGTACCTCCAGCTGAGACACGCCTGTGAGACCCAATTTAAATCCTTATCCCTGTGTCTGAAATGTCGCCCCATTGAATCAGTGGCTCGGCTGAAACAACCACATAAACCCATTTCATCGTTTTATGTGGAAATAATGAAAATACAAGATCCGGTAGTGCAACGTTACTGGAGTGAGATTTGTGATTTTGTCTCCTCAAAGTTGGGGCTCCCGGGGATACTCTCCCCTATAGTATGTTTGCTGGGATTAGTGTCGGAGGTAGTTCCTACCAAATATGGAAGAAAGTTGCTCCGTTTACTCATGTTCTATGAGAGAAAGACAATTCTTTTGAACTGGAAACCACCAAAGACCCCTACTTTACGCTCGTGGATCCAACTGATAAATTCTGACCTGCAGATGTACAAGCTCACTTTTGCAACAAGGGGGACTCCTGATAAATTTGATCAGATTTGGGGACTGTGGGTATGTGCGCAGGGTACGGTCTGATTTTATAAGTGGAACCCGGTACTCCAGGTTGTATAAATGTGTGTGTGTGGATGGGTGTTTAATCCTGTACTCGTTAATAAACCGTACTGTACTTTGGGACTGCCCATTGGTTTAACAACACAAAGCCTTTAATTTCCTATGATGCTTTTCCCGCTCAGGGATCTTTTGTATAGGTACTGGATCGTGGACCTGTTGTCCAAATGTCTGTGTTTTGTTTTTATATCTCTTGTGGGATTTTGAATGTTCTTTTTCATTTTAAAATGTTTTCTATAAATAAATACTATAAATAAAAAGAGCTGCTGAAGTTTAACTGCTCATTCAAACCAAGGGGATGGGTGGTCTTGAGATAGAAGATCCATTTGGCCTCACACTGGAGGATTTTCCTATCAAAGTCTCCACGTCTTACCCCTGGCTTGATCTTTTCAATGCCCATAAACGAGAGACATCCTGTCCTCCCGCCATGCTCCGTTCTTACATGGCGCGAGACAGTGGTGTCCCTGGCATTTTTCACATCCCCAATATGTTCGCCAATCCTCCTCCTTAACTCCCTTGTTGTTTTGCCAACATATTCTTTACCACAGCCACAGGTGATTTTGTATATCACCCCTGTGGATTTACAGTTAATCAGATCCCTGATTGTATAGGTCTTATGGGTATTATTGCTCCTGAAGGTTTTACCACACTGCATGTACCTTCATGTTACACCCCCCCCCCCCCTACATTTGTAGTTGCCATGAACACCTCTCTCTAACCACGTTCTTTTTGCTTGTACCGGCATGAAGTGACTACCATCTAATCACGAACACTCCTCCCTCTCCTATACGTGATATTCTTTTATGACTCTACAAATATCGGGGTCCATTCTGAGTATGTGCCAATGTTTAGAGATTATCTCCCTTACTGCAGCGGAAGACCCGTTGAACATGCTAATGAGGCGAATTTCATGTATATTGCCTTGGGGGCTGTTCCCCATCGGTTGCCTTTTTTAGGAATAAGAAGGGAAGCACGGTCACACTTTAGGGCTGCCCAGTAGGCTGGTGTCAAGATGCCCACAGGGTAGCCCCGATCAGTGAACCTGGTTTTCAGGTCATCAGCTTGTCGCACAAAGTCAGAACGTCTACAGCAATTCCTCCTTAGCCGCAGATATTGGCCTCGGGGGATCCCTTTTTTGAGGGGGAAGGGATGGCTACTATCCCACCTCAGGAGGGAATTAGTTGAAGTTGGCTTATGGAAAATTGAGGTATCGAGGGTGCCATTGTGGTTCTTAATGACACATATATCCAAAAAAGGAAGTTGTGTTGGATTGCATTCGGATGTGAACCCCAGGCCAATGTAATTGGTATTGAGACTATTGGCCCATGTGGA
This sequence comes from Bufo gargarizans, assembly GCF_014858855.1. Lineage (NCBI taxonomy): Eukaryota > Metazoa > Chordata > Amphibia > Anura > Bufonidae > Bufo > Bufo gargarizans. Next base: position 502,121,498 of record NC_058081.1, read on the forward strand.
GAACGACCCCGGACAGCCCTTCCAAATGACAAATATGTCATCGATAAAGCGTGCCCACATTTGGACCCGCTGAAGTTCAGGTGTCAGTTCATCCTTAAATACCAGAGTGTTATCCCACGAACCCAGGAACAGGTTTGCATACGATGGGGCACAGGGGATCCCCATCACCGTGCACCTGAGCTGGTGGTAGAACCGGCCATTAAATAGATAGTAATTTCTCCTCAATGAGAACTCAAGCAATTTTAGGACCAGGTGGTTGTGGGCAGAGGATTGACGCCCCCGTGTGGATAAAAAGTATACCACTGCATGTAGGCCCCATTCGTGTGGAATTGACGAGTATAGGGCCTCCATATCTACACTCCCCAATATACACCCTTCTTCCAATTGGATGCCCTCCAGTTGTTTTAGAAGGTCACCAGTATCCCTTACGTGTGAAGAAAGGGATGACACAAAGGGTGCCAGGATTTTGTCGACATATATCCCCACGTTTTGACTAAGGCTGTCAACACCTGAAACAATTGGGCGCCCCTTCAATGGGTCGTATCCTTTGTGTACCTTGGGGAGTCAGTAGAATGTGGCTATCTTATCTATGGGTGCTGTGGAAGGAGGAAGTCATATTCATCTTGGTTAATTAGTTTATTATTTTTGGCTAAATCCAAAAGATTTTTGAGTTCCATTTTGTAAGTCATGGTAGGATCGCCCTCTAATATTTCATAACAGTCTCGTGGAGCCAGTAGAGTATTACACATTAGTTGATAGCTGACTATATTCAGGATAACCGTGTTTCCACCTTTATCCGATGGCTTTATTGTTATGTTTTTATTTTGGGCCAAATCATCTAGTGCGTGCAATTCTTCTTGTGTGCAGTTTGGTGAGGCAGAGTATAGATATGTGGTTTTCAACTCTGTACCCACCAAATTCAAGAACACATCAATACAGTTGGCGTTTTTTTGCTCTTGTTTTTAAGGGATGTAAATGGCCCTTCACCCACCAGGGGTTCATTTGGGGCCATGAGGCTTTGTAGAAGTTTTACGTCAGACACTATTTCAGTGGGAACACCCATTTCAAGGCCTTGTTTTTTCTCAATATTACAGAAGTATTTAAACCACCTCAGTTTGTATGCAAAGAGGTTTAAATCAACTATAGTCTTGAACGGGTTATATCTTGGTGTTGGGACAAATGAGAGATCCTTTTCCAGGACATTAGTTTTGGCGAGTGTTAGGGAATGGGAGGACAGATTAATTATTTTTGGGCCAGTGTTGTTGCTGGAGTGTTGTTGCTGGCTGTTGTTGGGAGTGGTTTCAAAGGGGGTATACAGGGTTCTGGTCTAAAAAACCTTGGGCCCCTCTATTATATCAGTTACCCCTTTGTAGTTTCTTCTACCCCGGCCTCTCCCTCTCACTAGATTTTTCCTACTCCCTGTATGTTGTTCTTTGTCAGACTCAGATTCTTCAGTTTCTGTTGAAGATAAATCTGTATTTTTTTCAACCACCCGCCTTCTATCGCTAACAAGTGTGTAGGCTTTATTTTCTCTGAAGTCAGCTAGGTCCCGTGTAAACTGTTTATGCTTTCTCTCTTTCAAATGGTATTGAACTTTTTCCAATGATGCCTGAAGTTGTTTCTCCTTTGTCCCAAATTCTGTCTCTTGGGCAAAGGACTGGGTAATACTAATGTGTTCTTTTAGTTTTTTATCTAGACCCTCTAATGTAAGGTGTTCCTGTTCAATCAGTATTTTCATGAGACGGAGGGAACTATTTGTGGCTTCCAATTCCCATTTTGTCATCAGGGAGGCATTCCTACATCTGGCCGCAGGAGTTAATGTGATTCTTAAACCCCTTGGTACAATATTGTATTCTAGGTAGTGCAAACATAATGACAATTATTAGTACAAATTAAAACATAGGAGAAAATGTAGAAGTAAGGGAGCAGTCACACACCGTATAAATGGATCCGCATCCGTTCCGCAAATTTGCAGAATGGGTGCGGACCGATTAATTTCAATGGGGCCGCAAAAGATGCGGACAGCACACCGTGTGCTGTCCGCATCCGTTGTTCCGTTCTGTGGCCCTGCAAAAAAGATAGAGCATGTCTTATTCTTAACCGCGGACAAGAATAGGCATTCTCTATATAGCGCCGGCCATGTGCGGTACGCAAAATGCGGAACGCACACAGCCAGTATCCCTGTTGTGCGGACCGCAAAACACTTACGGTCATGTGAATGCTCCCTAAAAGTGTCGTTTTCAGGTGTCACTTCCAGGTCACCACAGGCCCACCACAGGTCAACTGAGCGTCAGCTATTTAGTTTTTATGATACTAGTGCCCCCCCCCCCCCCATGTGCCACAATGGAGAGCTCTAAAAAACAATGTCTCTCTCGACTCATTCCAACTATGTTTTATTAGCTGATGTGGTCAATGCAGTTCTTGTGTGTAATACTACATTTCCTCTGTAGTGGCCACTGCAGGGTAAATGCACAGCTGCATATACAGTGCTGCCTATAATTATTCATACCCCTGGCAAAATTTGACTTAAAGTTACTTTTATTCAACCAGCAAGTAATTTTTTGACGGGAAATGAAATAGGTGTCTCCCAAAAAATTATAAGACGATATACAAGAGGTATTATTGTGAAAAAATAAATAAATTCTCAGCTTTTATTTACAATTAAAAGTGTCCAGTCCAAAATTATTCATACCCTTCTCAATAATCAATAGAAAAGCCTTTATTGGCTATTACAGTGATCAAACGCTTCCTATAATTGCAGACCAGCTTTTTGGGCCACTCCAAAACGTTAATGTTGTTGTCTGCTAACCATTTCTTCACCACTTTTGCTGTGTGTTTTGGGTCATTGTCATGCTGAAATGTCCACTGGTGCCCAAGGCCAAGTTTCTCTGCAGACTGTCTGATGTTGTCGTTGAGAATCCTCATTGCTCTTTTTTCATGGTGCCGTTTACTGTGATTAGGTTCCCTGGTCCATTGGCTGAAAAACACCCCCAAAGCATTAGTTGCCCACCACCATGTTTGACAGTGGGGATGGTGTTCTTTGGGTTGAGGGCTTCTCCTTTTTTTACGCCAAATGAAGGAAACATCATTGTGACCAAACAATTAAATTTTTGTTTCATCTGACCATAACACAGAAGACCAGAAGTCTTCTTCTTTGTCCAGATGAGCTTTTGCAAAGGCCAAGCGAGCTTTTGTGTGCCTTATCTGGAGAAGTGGAACCCAGCAGTGTGCAGTTTCCGTTGGATTGTCTTGCCACCAGCAGAGCCCAGATTCACCAGGATGGCCTTGGTGGTGATCCTTGGATTCTTTTTCACCTCTCTAACTATCCTCCTGGCCAGCACAGGTGTCACTTTTGGCTTCCGACCACGTCCTCTGAGATTTTCCACAGTGCGGAACATCTTGTATTGCTCAAATGTAAATAAAAGCTTAGAAATGGTTTTTTTTTCCCACAATAATGCCTCTTGTACATCGTCTTATTATCTTTTGGGAGACACATATGTCATTTCCTGTCAAAAAATTACTTGCTGGTTGAATAAAAGTAACTTTAAGTCAAAATTTCCCAAGGGTATGAATAATTATGGGCAGCACTGTACGTTAGGTCATATACATTAGATGTATAAGGTATCTCCTGACTCTCCCCCAGACAGTTGATATCAGGGGAAATAAAGATCTGGTACATTGGATTCAATTGCCCAATCCTTTTGTTACTAGGGAAATATTCTGCTGTTCAAAGAGTCAATCAGCCGACAGCTTTAGTGTGTAAGTTGATACGTAACCTCTTAAGTACAGAGTGATTTTCCATTTTTGAGTTTCCATATTTTTTTACTGCCATCCTGGAGCTATAACTTTTTTATTTTTCTGTTCACATAGCCATATTAGGGCTTGTTTTTCGTGGTACAAGTTGTACTTTCTAATAGCACCGTTTAATATTGCATACAATATGTGTTTCTTATATAGTAAAAATGACCTGAGTAAGTACAATTACAGTGATACGACATTTGTATAGTTTTTCTTGTGCTTTAATACTTAAAAAAATTTTTTTTTTTCAACTTGAAACTAGATTTTTTTCAACTTTGACTTATTGATCACTTTTTGTGGGACAATTTGTAATTTTCAATGATGATTTTGTAGTGTATGCTTTTTTTAATCACTTTTTATAAAACATTTTTGGGGAGGTGAAGCAACGAAAAAAATTGTGAATCGGCTATTTAGATTTTATTTTGTTTTCCATTGCAGCGTTTACCATATGGGATAAATGAGTTTATATTTTTATAGTTCGGGCAACACAGCAGTGCTAATGATTTATTATATGATAATTATTTTTTGTTTATTTTTGTTATGGGGAAAGGTGGGTGATTTGAATTTTTATATTCTTTCTATTTTGAAAAACTTTTTTTTTTTTTTACTTTATTTCCCCTTATTTTATTTCCCCTTGAACATGTGATTGTTAGATTACTTGTCTCATAGACTGCAATTAATTACCACTGCAACGTATGGGACATTCAATTAGTTCCTATGGAGCTCCATAGGCACTATTGCTGTAGTAGCCTCAGATCCTTCAGAGGCAGTGAGGCAGGGGTGTAACTACCATAGCGGCAGACCATGCGACTACTATGGGGCCCAGGGCAAGAGGGGGCCCAGTCTTGGATGGGATTATCTCCTCTTCTACTGTAGTTGAAAACTTGGTTAGCACTCTACCCTCTAAAGGAACAACTTTTAGCTAATGAGGCAGTGGAAAAATGTCCCAAGGGTCATTGAAAAGGGTTTAGGCAGAAACCCTTCTGTCCTGTGTGGGGGGCCTGGTTTGATCCTTGCTATGGGGCCCTTACTACTCTGTGTAAGGCACTGGATCGAGGCTACCACAGGGAACTAATGGCATTCCCCATCGCTGCATGGGGGAGTCGTTTGGGCCCCAGGAGCGCAGCATCTGAGGGGTAAATATTTGCCATCTGCATTATCGCTGATTGCAGACATTAGCCCCAGGTGTCTGCTGTGTGAAAGAGCAGAAATATGGCGGCTATGGCGCCTGCTCCGGAGCGGGCACTATGTTTAAAGTGCAGACATTCGTTATACATGTATAGCTGATGTCCTCAAGGGATTAAAACAGGCAAAGTGTTTTCTGAGATGGGGAGATTACAGGACCCCAATTAGCACAGAGTGTGCTATAACTGATTATGTTATGGGCGCTATGAACTGTATACATATGATCTACAATGAGTAGTATCTCCAGCATTTATGACTGTGTAATCCATGCATTGAATCTCACAACCCTTTTATCTGATCTTAACAGGCTTCTCGAAACTGTCTGGTTGGAGAATCATTGGTCGTTAAGGTGTCAGATTTTGGCATGACCAGGTAATGAAAAATTATTAGTAACCCATTAAAGATGCTTCCTAGTTTGGTACCTAAAGGGGATTTCTGTTTTGCATTAACATGCTGTAATTTTGATGTGTTGATTAAAAAGTGATGGTGGGGGCATAGATCCTGAGCCTTCCCCATTGCAGCACCGTAACAATACATCACTGAGGCCTAATTACATACTAAAGTATACTTTTTTTTAACTTTTGAGCCTTTTTTTACTTTTGAGAGAGTGCACATCATTGGACTGAGAGAAGCACTGGTTGCGTGAGGGCACATACACATGGTGAACAGGCTCCAGACAGACTACAAGTAGAGAGAATAGTTTGTTCCGCTGACAACCATGAGCAGCTTCCACAGTTTTGTTATCCACCATCTAGACACAGGTGGCACTTTTGTTGCTCATCCCTTCTCTCCACAGACCATTTCCAGGTGCTTGTCAGAAGGAAATTTGGTGTCACAGTACCCATTAAATCTCCTGCCACTGATGAGCAGCCACTGTAGCTTTCGTTAGCAGTGGTGTTGTAAACAAGAAACCTAGCCTGCTACAGACTGGAACCATATCGTTTTTAGCAACGAATGCAGGTTCTGTTTGGGACTGTTGGGTTCAAATACGGAGGCCTCATGGTGAGCGCTTTACTGCCCCAACTTCTGATGTGATGACTTGGGAAGCCATTGCATATGAAGGACACTAACAGATCAGCGATATGTGCAGGACATCCTGCGGCCACATGTGTTGCCTCTCATGGCAGGGCTTCCAACTGGTATTTTTCAGCAGGATAATGCTTGCCCACAGACAGCAAGGGTTTCCCAGGAATGTCTCTGCCAGATTGTAACACTTCCTTGGCCTGTCTAGTCACCAGATTTATCACCAGTCCAGCATTTTTGGGAACAGCTTCACCACCTTATGTGGATCTCATCTGGTATCCAGACTAGAGGTGGCCCAGCAGGGTACTAGATCCTCTTTTCAATTGTAGAGTTTTCCCCAATAAACATATCCTTTTTCTCTAATATTGTTACTTACAAATATCATCGTTACATTCACACATCGTTTCATTCAAATCCAAAAACTCTTTCTTAGTGAGTTATTTTTTTGTCAATGAGTGTTAGTGTTGTTACGACTGTGAGGGTACCATATGTGTTTTTGTGTACACAGTGATTTTTGGGGAGTTTCTAAAACTTTATTAAATATTTTCTTAACTTTTTTGCAGCCATAGGGGACTTGAAAAAGCAATTCTTTGATTGTTTCTCTAATGCTTTGAAACAGGAAACAGGAAAAGTATTAGGCAGTGCCTCTGACACCTAATAGGCAAAACAAATGCTTATGGTGGATCAGGGCTTCTAATGGGTCTCGAATCAGTGCCTGATGCCCAAGGCTGTTAGCAACAGCCTTGGCAGCAGGACTGTAGGGCTGCTTTGCTGAACACGAATGAACGTGGATTATGGTTCAATGCCTGTAGATTTTATATCCTTGTAAGTATAATAAAATCTTATTGATAAATGAAATGCTGATGGACCTTCACTATGTGCTCCAAACTCTAAAACTTACAGAAGGATCGCTTATAGCAAGGACTATCCTCTGTTGAAACTCGGATGTTCAGCTGCACTAGAAGAGACTGTCATATACTTACCTACACTCAGAAGTTATATACTGAATGTGGCAGTGTGATGCCTTATTGAATGAATTACTGTAGCCCACATGTGTATGACCTCCAATTGACACCATGTGGCAAAATCGCATGGTGCCAGTTGGTTGCTATAGTAGCCTGGGGCCTTGTGAAGACTTGAAGGCTTCCAGACTTGTCATAGTAAACGCTGTTAAACCCTGCCTGTGTTGTTCTAATAGGGAGTAAGGAGAGTTCCCATAGACTGCTATAGTAAACTATTGCAGTCTATTGTATAACTGATCTCATATTCCAGCACCTAGAGGGACTAATGTAAAAAAAATTTTAAATAACGTGTATATATATATATATATATATATATATATATATAGATATATATATAAAAATTCAAATCCAAATCTTCTCCATTTCACGTATAAAATAAACAATAAAACATAAACATAATCAGTATTGCTGTGTCTGAAAATGTTTAATCTATTAAAATATAAAAATATTTATCCATGGTGAATGCAGTAATGAAAAAAAATCTAAATGGCCAAATCGCCATTTTTCGTCACCTTGAAAGAATTGACCAAAAGGTGATCAGAAAGTGGTATTAACTCCAAAATAGTACCAATACAAACTGTAGCTCGTGCTTCAAAAAATCAAGCCCCCCACATTAAAAAAAGTAATAGGTGTCAGAATATGCCAATGCAAAAAAAAAAATTTTCAAATTACTTTTATGGTTCAATTTGTTTTTATTGAAAACCATGTAAGCTTAGACATATGTAACATATGCGAGTTTCTGAATTACATATCACATCAGCGTACCGATATAAAGTAAACAATCTTCAATCAAAATGAAAGGAAGGGGGGAGGAAGACGAGACAAAGGATATCAGGGGAGGGAAAGATAGAGTACTAGTGGTCCTGACAAGATTCTATTGCAGCCAGACTAAACAAAGTACGTTAAGTAATAGAGCCTGAGGTTAACCAACCCGAGAAACCCATCGAAGCACGGAACTGATACCAGGCCTCCCATTGTTTAGCGTGTGCCACGCCCGAGCCTTGGTCTTCCGCGCCCAACTCTTCCAGGTGCGCCAGAGAGTCCAAAGCCCCAACCCAGGTCACTCTGAGGAGAGTTTCTGTTGAGCGCCAAACTCGAGGAATTATTTGGCGCATTGCTATGATAAAGAATCTGAGGACGCCTTTCTTAATCCCCTTAATTCTGCCCGAGTAAACTGAAAGAAGAGCTAACTGAGGAGAGATAGGCGTACAGACTTTGTATAAATGGTCATAAAGCGAGAATACCTCACGCCAAAGTGTTGCTACTCCTGGGCATTCCCACCAGATGTGTAACATAGTGCCTCTAGAGTTCAAACACCTCCAACAAGTGTCCGGAACAGTGGGGTAAAATTGGCTAAGCTTGACCGGGGTCCTATACCACCTAGACCAGATCCTGTAATTGAGTTCCTGGATCTTACAGGAGATAGAGGACTTATGAGTGAACAGAAGGGATCTCTTCCATTGATCAGGTGTTAGGGTACATCCCAACTCAGATTCCCATGATTGCATAATTTTCTTAGTCGGAGCAGGGAATTCTTCCGGGTCGTCCCCGATCTCTCCCGAGTTCAGAATGGCATATATGAGGGATATAGAATGCCCTGGGAGCAGAAGTAGCTAGGCACAGTTTATCAAAGTCAGATAAGGAGGATTGAAGTTGCGTACCGGGTGCCAGAGATCCAGTGAAACTGCGTAATTGTAAGTAGTGGAACTATCTCCCTGGTGAATCAGGGATAAGGTGTCCTAGGTCTTTAAGTTCCTTAATCCCTCTATCAGAGTATATGTCTTTGACCCTGACCTGAGGCTTGGAGTGTAACTTGAAAGATGGTAGGGCTGACAGTGTGGCAGGTATCAGCGGGTGACCAGATATGTTCGTGAGAGGGCCAGGAATCGTGGCCAATCGGGCCGCTGAGGCAAACCTGGTCCAAATATCTACTAAGGAAGATAGGAAAGGCGATAGCCTTTGGATGGGTATATGGGTCAGGGTGCTTGTCGGAAACCAAAAAATGCCTGGGATAAGACCAGGGGCCAGAGCGTGTTCTAGTTCAACCCAGAGCTTCCTCTCAAGGTTATGGGTAAGATCAATCACGCAATTGGCAATCGCCGTTCTGTAGTATGATAGGAAATCAGGTAACCCTGTTCCCCCGTGGTCCTTGGATCTAATCATAAGATTGTAGCTCAGTCTGGCCTTGGACCTACCCCAGATAAAGCGGGAGGCAAGCTTTCTTAGTCGTGTAAAGAAAGAGGCTGGGATCCTACAGAGAATTGTCTGAAATAGATATAGGAGTCTGGGTAGAACATCCATTTTTAAGGTGTTAATTCTACCGAACCAGGAGACATTTAAGGCTGACCAAGAACTCAGGTTATTCTCAATGGTGTGGAGTATAGGGAGGTAATTGAGCTTGAACAAATGGGAAGTATCAGAAGAGATGTAGGTTCCCAGGTGTTTAAGCTTATTTGGGGCCCATTTAAAAGAGAATGATTCTTTAAGTGTGGTAACATCTCTGGAAGGGTGGGTGACATTTAGAAGTTCAGATTTTTGGATGTTGACTTTAAAGTTAGACAATGTTCCAAAAATCAGAAATTCCTTCAGAACTGAGGGGAGTCCAATTCTAGGTGAGGTTAGGTATAATAAGAGATTGGCGGCGAACAGTGATAGTTTGTGTTCTACGTTGCCAATGTGGATGCCTTTTATTGCGTCATTGGCTCGTAGGGCATTTGCTAAGGATTCCATCACAAGAATGTAAAGAAACGGGGAAAGGGGGCATCCCTGTCGCGTTCCATTTGAGATAGGGAAGGGATCCGACAGAGTACCATTGACACGAACCCGAGCAGTGGGACCAGAGTATAAGGGCCATTATTCTATTGATCATCTTAGGACCTACCCCAATATGCGTCAAGGTCCTTTCCAGGAAGTGCCAACTGACCCTGTCGAAGGCCTTCTCCGCATCTACCGAGAGCAGGCACATAGGGATCTTTAGTTGTTTAGCTTTGGAGATCAGACTTATAGATTTAATGGTGTTGTCGCGGGCCTCACGTCCCGGAACGAATCCTACCTGCTCTCTATGGATACAATTTGGAATGTGGGGGTGTAATCTTAAGGCTAACATTTTGGCAAATATTTTCAAGTCGATATTAAGAAGGGAAATGGGCCTGTAATTGGAGCAAAGGGAGTGATCTTTGTCCGGTTTGGGGATCACCGTGATATGGGCTTGCAAGGTTTGAGATGGGAAAGGGCATGTGGCGGAAATAGAATTGAATGTATCTAGCAGTATGGGGGATAGGTCATCCGGAAAGCGTTTGTAAAAACGTGCGGTCAACCCATCTGGGCAGGGACTCTTCCCATTTTTGAGATCTTTGAGGACAGACAGGAGTTCTGGCGAGGAGAAGTCTTCCTCCATACCAGCAGATGCGTCATCTGGAAGATTTGAAGGGCCAAATTGGGAAAGATAATCTTGTATGTCGTGAGATGACGGTTTCGGGACAGATGTGCATGTGTGATCTAAGTTGTATAAGTCCGAATAAAATGACCAGAACTCGTGTGCAATTTCAAGCGGGCATGTATCTGACCTTTCGAGCCTACATTTAATCAAGGGATATGTGTGAGAGGGATACGCGGATGTAAGGCTTTCGCTAGCCATTTACCACATTTATCACCAAACTCGTAATAACCCCTTTTAACTTTGTCTCTCAGACAGAGAGATTTTTGATCTAAGATTTTCAAAATCTGCTGTCGAATGGAGGAGAGTTCGGCTTTAAGGGAATCTGAAGCATAGGTTTTATTGATGGCTTCTTTAGCTTCACGCTCTGTGAAAAGTGTGGTTAATTTGTGTGCCCTTTCTCTTTTGAGCCGAGACCCGTGTGATAGAAAGATGCCTCTGACTACACATTTGAGTGCTTCCCATTTTAGAGGCGGAGCAGTAGCATCCGACTGATGGTTGGTGATAAAGTCAGCAATGGTTTTCTTCACATCAGCAGTGCACACAGCGTCATTTAAGAGATTATCATTTAATCTCCAGGTGAATGTGCGAGGGAGTGTGTGGGTGTGGGACAGTAGACCGAATACTGGAGCATGATCTGACCATATCATAGAATCAATCGAGCATCGAGGATCAAGGTCCAAGAAGCTCTGCGATACGAAGAGATGGTCCAACCTGCTATATGTGTTGTGGGCAGTGGAGTAATAGCTGTAATCTCTGACACCCTGATGCAAAACCCTCCAAAGATCGACCAGCCTGAGGGATGTAAGTGCTGTTCTGAACTGACGCAATGCAGAGGGAGAGATCGTGGACTTACCCACCGAAGAATCAAGCTTGGGATTCATAGTCATGTTAAGGTCACCGCCCAAGATAATACGGGACTCCTCGGCGAAGCCAGCCAATCTTCTTAGTAATTTGGTCCCAAAGGAGACCTGGCCCTGGTTAGGAAAATAAACATTGGCAACAGTGAATATGTGATCATTAAGTGCAAGCTTAAGAAATATATAACGCCCCTTGGTGTCAATGTCAGAAGCTAATACCTTGGGTTGGAAGGCTTTATGGAAGGCTATAGAGACTCCACCTGCTTTTTTGTCTGGGTGTGAACTATGGAACCAGGTAGGGTAGTACCTGTTCCTACAATTTGGAATGGAAGAGACCTTAAAATGGGTCTCCTGAATCATCGCTATCATGATTCTTTTCTTATGAAATCGGTATAAAATTTGGCTGCGCTTCTCGGGTTTGTTAAGGCCCCTGGCATTGAAGGAGCTAAACGACAATAATCCTGCCAATGTGGATGGAAAGGGAAAGGACACAGGTGCGTGGCTAGGCTATACGGAAGGGAAGAGACAAAAGGAAAATGTAGGACAAACAAACAATACAGTAAGGGAACACTGGGGTGTCAGTGAACAGATAATAAGAATCTGAGAAGTAACAGGAATCAAACAGTCGGTTCAACGGTCACTAAGTAATGACTATTGTCATGTACAACACTCGGTAAGCGTTGCGGTACCTAGTGGGGGTAAGAGAAGACAAAGGTATTGGGGCTGCCTGACTTGTCTCCGGTTAAGCAATGAAGCAAGTAGCTATAACAGGTCACAATCAAACTATCAGAACATTAGGTGGAACAGTAGGAATGTTCTAATGGGCCTGAGCAACAGAGCCTCTTTAGAAATAGGAATGAATCACTTATAACTAGAGACTGGAACCTCTCAATAATTTAGACAGTTCAGTCCTTAGGTGAACGAGAGCTTCTGGGCGGTCTCTGTTGTTTTGGGAGCGCCGTCTGCCAAGGATCTCTGCGTGGCGTAGATATCATCTCTCGTTGTCTGGGCCAGTCAGGCAGGCTGACAGATAGTGAATTGAAAGTGTCCAGTAACTTCTGGAGGTCAATGATGGTCTTAAAAGTAGCCGACTTCCCATCTTTCTTGGCAAAGAGCTGGAAGGGATAGCCCCATCTGTATATAATATCATTGTCCTTAAGGAGGATCAATAAAGGTTTAAGGGCTTTCCGTAGCATGAGTGTACGTCTAGCTAGATCTGGTAAGATGAGCACACCCGGATAATCTGGGATACTTGGCGAAGCATTTCTTGAGGCTTTACGGATCGCTTCCTTCTCTCTAAAGAAATGAATCCTGCACACTATGTCGCGCATGCGAGCGGGATCAGAGAGTTTCGGACCCAGTGTTCTGTGGATCCTGTCGATCTCGACCGGCGTGTCTGGGGTCTTGTTGAGCAGCTTGACAAAGAGGCCTTGAGCCCAGTGCTCCAGGTCCTGTGGGAGAACAGATTCTGGGACCCCCCTTATGCGGAGATTATTTCTCCTGTGTCTGTTCTCAATATGACTTAATATGTCCTGGATCTGATCTGTATGATCTTGCAGGATCTGCTGGTGAGACTTCAGCGACTAGAGGGTCTGTTCTTGAATGGCTTCCATATCCTCCACTCTATGACCCACTTGCTTGAGGTCTGACTGTAGGGCAGCCATATCTTGTTTGTGTGACGCTTCCAGCTTGGAGAAGAGAGCATTCAGCTCATGTTTTGTAGGCAGAGCTTTAAGATGGACCTTCCAGTCCCACTCCTCCTCCGGTGACAACGGTGTCGGCTGCACATCAGTGCATGGACGCCCTGAAGAGTGCTGCGATTGAGGTGAGGAGCAAGGTGAGGAGTGTCTGCTATCCGCCATAGCGGGCGAGGATGGGGTCGCTGAGGACGGGCTGTGGACCGCGCCTGCATATGACCGGATACTCGGTGTCACGGGCGGTGAGCGGCTAGGGTCAGGAGATGTTGCTGCGGCGGCATGCGCCACTGTTTTCTCACCCGGAGATGCGTCCGCCATCTTGGGAAGCATGGGAGTCTTGGCGCCACTCACCGGCTGGGAGCTGGAGGCAAGGAAGCGTTCCATGGCGCCTGTTTCTCTGTCCACTGGTGCCGGCGTGGACGAGGTACGTTTCCTCCTGTTTTTCATGAGGGTAAGCAAGTCCGTTGCGACCTGGAATTTCGATAACAGCCGGAGATAGTCAGGAGCTCTGAGTGCGCGCTGCTCACTCGGCCATTGGCAAGCTCCGCCCCCTCAAATTACTTTTAAAAATAAGTAATAAAACATAATAAAACCTATTTGAATTTAGCATCGCCTTAATCATACTGACCCGCAGAATAAGATTGTGCATAGTGAATGCTAAAAAACAAAAACCCAAGAATTTTTTTTGTGCATAGTGAATGCCAAAAACAAAACTTAAGATTTTTTTTCACATTTTTCCATATAAGATATGGATATGGTAAATTGAATTGTCTCATTAAAAGATACAACATGTCCAGTCAAAAACATGCCATCATACGGCTGTGTGGCAAAATGTAAGTAATTCTGTTACCTTTTCAGGTTTGTTATTGATGACCAATACAAAACTTAAGAATTTTCTTCACATTTTTCCATATAAGATATGGATATGGTAAATTGAATTGTCTCATTAAAAGATACAACATGTCCAGTCAAAAACATGCCATCATACGGCTGTGTGGCAAAATGTAAGTAATTCTGTTACCTTTTCAGGTTTGTTATTGATGACCAATACACAAGTTCATCGGGCACAAAATTTCCTGTTAAATGGTCAGCTCCAGAGGTTTTTCGATATGGACGGTACAGCAGCAAGTCAGACGTGTGGTCTTATGGTATATTTCAGCCAATTTAAATTTATATACTTTATTACTCCATATATGGTTATTTTATACTGTTGCATTATACTGTCAGTTGCTTGATATTTCTGTGTGTCATTTTTTTGTGGTGCCAATTTATCAAAAGCAGTGTAAGGAAAAAGTGGACCGTACTAATCAGGTTGCTGTTTTATCTCCTTTCTGCAACTTAGGCCTCATGCACACGACTGTTGTGTGCATCCGTGGCCGTTGTGCCGTTTTCCGTTTTTTTTCGCGGACCCATTGACTTTCAATGGGTCCGTGGAAAAATCGGAAAATGCACCGTTTTGCAGCCGAGGCCGTGATCCGTGTATCCTGTCCGTCAAAAAAATATGACCTGTCCTATTTTTTTGACGGACAACGGTTCACGGACCCATTCAAGTCAATGGGTCCGTGAAAGAACACGGATGCACACAAGATTGGCATCCGTGTCCGTGATCCGTGGCCGTAGGTTGCTTTCATACAGACGGATCCGAAGATCCGTCTGCATAAAAGCTTTTTCAGATCTAAGTTTTCACTTCGTGAAAACTCATATCCGACAGTATATTCTAACACAGAAGCGTTCCCATGGTGATGGGGACGCTTCTAGTTAGAATATACTGCAAACTTTGTACAAGACTGCCCCCTGCTGCCTGGCAGCACCCGATCTCTTACAGGGGGATATGATAGCACAATTAACCCCTTCAGGTGCGGCATATCCCCCTGTAAAAGATCAGGGCTGCCAGGCAGCAGGGGGCAGACCCCCCCCCCTCCCCAGTTTGAATATCGTTGGTGGCACAGTGTGCGCCCCCCATCGGGCCCCCCCTTCCTCCCTCTAATGTTAGAAATCGTTGGTGGCACTGTGTGCGCCCACCCTCCCTCCCTCTATTGTAATAAATCGTTGGTGGCACAGTGTGCGCCCACCATCGGCCCCCCTCCCTCTATAGCAGTAACAACATTGGTGGCAGTGTGCAGCCTCCCATTTCCCCCCCCTCCCCCCCCCCCATCATTGGTGGCAGCGGAGTTCCGATCGGAGTCCCAGTTTAATCGCTGGGGCTCCGATCGGTAACCATGGCAACCAGGAAGCTACTGCAGCCCTGGTTGCCATGGTTACTTAGCAATAGTACAACAGTAGAAGATTCATACTTACCTGCTTGCTGCTGCGATGTCTGTGAACGGCCGGGAGCTCCTCCTACTGGTAAGTGACAGTTCTTTAGCAATGCGCCGCACAGACCTTTCACTTACCAGTAGGTGGAGCTCCCGGCCGGACACAGACATCGCAGCAGCAAGCAGGTAACTATGAGTCTTCTACCATTGTACTATTGCTAAGTAACCATGGCAACCAGGACTGCAGTAGCGTCCTGGTTGCCATGGTTACCGATCGGAGCCCCAGCGATTAAACTGGGACTCCGATCGGAACTCCGCTGCCACCAATGATGGGGGGGGGGGAATGGGAGGCCGCACACTGCCACCAATGTTGTTACTGCTATAGAGGGAGGGGGGGCCGATGGTTGGCGCACACTGTGCCACCAACGATTTATTACAATAGAAAGGGAGGGGGGGCGATGGTGGGCGCACACTGTGCCACCAACGATTTATTACAATAGAGGGAGGGAGGGGGGGGGCGATGGTGGGCGCACACTGTGCCACCAACGATTTCTAACATTAGAGGGAGGAAGGGGGGGCCCGATGGGTGGCGCACACTGTGCCACCAATGATATTCAAACTGGGGAGGGGGGGAATGGGAGGCCGCACACTGCCACCAATGTTGTTACTGCTATAGAGGGAGGGGGGCCGATGGTTGGCGCACACTGTGCCACCAACGATTTATTACAATAGAGGGAGGGGGGGGGCGATGGTGGGCGCACACTGTGCCACCAACGATTTATTACAATAGAGGGAGGGAGGGGGGGGCGATGGTGGGCGCACACTGTGCCACCAACGATTTCTAACATTAGAGGGAGGAAGGGGGGGCCCGATGGGGGGTGCACACTGTGCCACCAACGATATTCAAACTGGGGGGGGGGGGGCTGCCCCCTGCTGCCTGGCAGCCCTGATCTCTTACAGGGGAATATTATAGTACAATTAACCCCTTTAGGTGCCGCACCTGAAGGGGTTAATTGTGCTATCATATCCCCCTGTAAGAGATCGGGTGCTGCCAGGCAGCAGGGGGCAGTCTTGTACAAAGTTTGTAGTGTATTCTAACTAGAAGCGAATATACTGTCGGATCTGAGTTTCACGAAGTAGCTCATATCCGACAGTATATTCTAACATAGAGGCGTTCCCATGGCGATGGGGACGCTTCAAGTTAAAATATACCATCGGATTGGAGAAAACTCCAATCCGATGGTATAAAAGAACTCCAGACTTTACATTGAAAGTCAATGGGGACGGATCCGTTTGAAATGGCACCATATTGTGTCAACATCAAAGACCCACGGACGAAAAAACGGTCACGGATCACGGACCTACGGACCCCGTTTTTGCGGACCGTGAAAAAAAACTGTTGTGTGCATGAGGCCTTAATGTAATAATAATACAACAAGGATCTTATGTAGGTAGTGCATTCTTATGTACTATGATATCAAGGTGATTATTGGGGCACGCTAACTCGGTCACAAGTGGAAGAATAGCTGCACTCCACTGCAACTGCCTGGACTGGAGAAAACGCAGATCCTGGCAATGATCAAGTACCCCCGTTTAGCTGCGATCACCAGCTCCAGAAGCATGATCAAGTATATGAATATAGTGTATAGATAAATAAATTCATGTTAATTTTATGAAAGTCCCTTTATGGAATAAAAAAGTTAATAAAAAATAATGAAGAATGAGACAAAGCACATTTGTAATAAAATATATTGTATTTAAAGTGTAACTGTCATTTTTTTTAATGTGTAGGAGCAGTGATACTGACCATTTTTGTAATTAATTACTGAAATTGTACATTTCTTTTAGATACAGTGGGGCAAAAAAGTATTTAGTCAGCCACCAATTGTGTAAGTTCTCCCACTTAAAAAGATGAGAGGCCTTTGTTGGCAATGACAGAGGTCAAACGTTTTCTGTAAGTCTTCACAAGGTTTTCACACACTGTTGCTGGTATTTTGGCCCATTCCTCCATGCAGATCTCCTCTAGAGCAGTGATGTTTTGGGGCTGTCGCTGGGCAACACAGACTTTCAACTTCCTCCAAAGGTTTTCTATGGGGTTGAGATCTGGAGACTGGCTAGGCCACCCCAGGACTTTGAAATGCTTCTTACGAAGCCACTCCTTCGTTGCCCGGGTGGTGTGTTTGGGATCATTGTCATGCTGAAAGACCCAGCCACGTTTCATCTTCAATGCCCTTGCTGATGGAAGGAGGTTTTCACTTAAAATATCACGATACATGGCCCCATTCATTATTTCGTTTACACGGATAAGTCATCCTGGTCTCTTTGCAGAAAAACAGCCCCAAAGCTTGATGTTTCCACCCCCATGCTTCACAGTAGGTATGGTGTTCTTTGGATGCAACTCAGCATTCTTTCTCCTCCAAACACGACGAGTTGAGTTTTTACCAAAAAGTTCTACTTTGGTATCATCTGACCATATGACATTCTCCCAATCCTCTTCTGGATCATCCAAATGCTCTCTAGCAAACTTCAGACGGGCCCGGACATGTACTGACATGTCTGGCACTGCAGGATTTGAGTCCCTGGCGGCGTAGTGTGTTACTGATGGTAGCCTTTGTTACTTTGGTCCCAGCTCTCTGCAGGTCATTCACTATGTCCCCCCGTGTGGTTCTGGGATTTTTTGCTCACCGTTCTTGTGATCATTTTGACCCCACGGGGTGATATCTTGCGTGGAGCCCCAGATTGAGGGAGATTATCAGTGGTCTTGTATGTCTTCCATTTTCTAATAATTGCTCCCACAGTAGATTATTTCACACCAAGCTGTTTGCCTATTGCAGATTCAGTCTTCCCAGCCTGGTGCAGGTCTACAATTTTGTCTCTGGTGTCCTTTGACAGCTCTTTGGTCTTGTCCATAGTGGAGTTTGGAGTGTGGAGTGTGACTGTTTGAGGTTGTGGACAGGTGTCTTTTATACTGATAACAAGTTCAAACAGGTGCCATTAATACAGGTAACGAGTGGAGGACAGAGGAGCCTCTTAAAGAAGAAGTTACAGATCTTTGAGAGCCAGAAATCTTGCTTGTTTGTAGGTGACCAAATACTTATTTTACTGAGGAAATTACTAATTAATTTATTAGAAATCCTACAATGTGATTTTCTGTATTCTTTCCCCTCATTCTGTCCCCCCATTCTGTCTCTCATAGTTGAGGTATACCTATGATGAAAATTACAGGCCTCTCTCATCTTTTTAAGTGGGAGAACTTGCACAATTGGAGGCTGACTAAATACTTTTTTGCCCCACTGTAGATCTATTAAATAGATATAGGGCAACAGCAGTCAGTGTGGAGCACATCTCCATAGTTTAGTAAACAGAAGACAGGGAGCATTACTAAGGTACACAATGGGACACTTTACAGCTATTTTTCGAAACAGAAATGTCCGATTTCAGTAATTAAAGTATATTACAAAATGGTCAGTACCACTGCCCCAACACATAAAAAAAAAAAAAGAGGTTACACTTTAAGCAACACATATACATGATGAACAGCATATAAAAGGGGTCAAATGCTGAATGTTTTTTTTTTTTTTTGCTTATACCCCTAACATTAAATTATAAAAATGAATGTGAACATACACAGCCGAGTCACATTATTATGACCACTTCCCACTTCGGCAGCCTGTAGCTGTCTGCATACATATCCATCTTTGCTGTCATGGGTGAAAGGATGATTATTGGCTTTCTAGCCAAGGGTGGCCATCATGAGTGAGGGTGGACTGACATGCTAGAGTGGAGCAGCTTACAGCCAAAATGAACCAGGGGACTTCCAGACATCTGTCTAAAACAACAGTTCAGCAAACCCTACCGCGTATGGGGATCCAAAGCAGACGGATAGTCAGTGCACCGCTGCTAGCAAAGTTGCATCAGCAGAAAAGGCTTCAACTTCTCCGGTAGTATCAGAATTGGACCTCTGCTGATTGGCGAAGGATTGCTGCTGGCTGTGGGAGGAGCGCTGAAAGCCTGGGAATCAGCCTCCGGGACAGCCAGCAGCGCAATGTAAGTGTGGGAGCACGTCATCAGGGAAGCAGGTACATATTGTGTTTTTTTTTTTCCTTCAATGTAGCTGCAGTCTGGAGAGGGCACTGGGGAGCAACAACTAGAGTGAGGGGGCACAAAAGTGGGCATAACTCCACTGAGGGGGCACCTAATATGGGATAACTACTGTGAGTGGGTACCTAATATGGCATAACTACTGTGAGGGGGCACCTAATATGGCATAACTACTGTGAGGGGGCACATAATCTGGCATAAATACTGTAAAGGGGAACCTAATCTGGCATAACTACTGTGAAGGGGCACCTAATCTGGCATAACTACTGTGAGGGGGCACCTAATATGGCATAACTACTGTGAGGGGGCACCTAATCTGGCATAAATATTGTGAAGGGGAACCTAATCTGGCATAACTACTGTGAGGGGGCACCTAATCTGGCATAACTATTGTGAGGGGCGCAAAGGTGGGCCACAAGGAAGACAAACCTACTGTGAAGGGGCACAACGGTGGGCATAACTAATGTGGAGGGGCAGAAAAGTGAGCATAACTGCTGTAATGGGCACAAAGGTGGGCATAACTACAGTGAGAGGCCAAAAGAGGGACATAACTATTGTGAAGGGGCCACAAGGTGGGCATAATTACTGTGAGGGAGGACAATGTGAGCATTAGTACTCTGTGGTAGCACTAATGGGAAATGGGACCTAGATTACCCTGTTATACATTGGGATTGCTCGGTCTTACAGGGCCGCACAGTGCCCCCTCGTAGGTAACCAGGTACAGTTACCATTCCATCCTATTCTTTTTTTCTCTATCACCACAGGGACCTTGTTCCGGATCCAGAGGACATCACACTGACATGCCAGTGACACCCTGGATGAGGTAGGATCTTTCATTTATTGCAAGGAGTATTGGTACCACCGTGTACCCTATGATAGATTTTATTAGGTGGGACTGGGTGAGTGTAGTCATGCATTGGGCAGAGTTAGAGGAGTGGCTTAGTGTAAAAAAAATTTGCACAGGGAGGCTGTAAATCTAAATACTTGCTCCGAGTGCAGGAAAACCTAGCTACACCTCTGGAGACGTTACATGGCTAGAAATGTCCGACACTGATTGGAAGAGCATGACCAAGACTTTTAAGTACTACACTGGCCCCCCTAATTCCCCAGACTTGAATCCAATTGAGCATCTGTGGGACCACCTTGACCGTCATGTTCGCTCTATGGATCCTCCCCCATGCAACCTTCAGCAACTGTGATGCCCTGCAGTCAGCATGGTTCCAGATACCTGTGACAACCTACCAGGACCTCACTGAGTCACTCCCAGCCCGTCTAGCTGCTGTCTGTTCTGCACATGACAGTTACTCTGAATATTAGCTGGTGGACATAATAATGTGACTTGATTGCGTATATGCACTTCTAAATGGTACGTGTAGAAACTTCAACTTGTCCTGCAAATAAACAAGATATTGTTGCTTTGATGCAAAAATAAAATTTATTCTGGAATGGTGAGATGATAAATCCAAAAATGTTGTGTAGTTCTGAAGTCCAAAATGGCCTGGTCCTGAAGCTGGTAATTATCATGAGAACAGGCTTCCATTGGTTGTTGTACCAGCGTACCCTTGCACTGGTTTTGATAAATCTCCCACATAATGTTTGTGCAATTATATAGGAGGAGACTGATGACAATATGATGTATATTCTCTGCTGGGCAGGAGTGCTGGTTTGGGAGGTGTTCAGCGAAGGGAGGACACCCTTTGAATGCCTTAGTAATGCAGATGCTGTGGAGAAAATATCAAATGGCTTGAGGCTCTTCAAACCTAAGCTGGCATCAGAGAAGGTGTACCAGTTTATGAACAGCTGCTGGCAGGAAGTAAGTAGACACTCTAGAAATTATTATAATACCTATAATTCTGCAGGGGGGTAGGTTTACATTAGAAACAATTGGTGCCATATCCTAGATCATTAGTGGCCTGACAACTGATTGTGATCTGTAACTAGACCTTAGAGGAGGGACCAGTAGATCTTAATGTTGGACCACCAGGTTGTTCTTTTTCTGTGTTCAACACAGAAGACCCACCATTTAAAAAGTTTGCCCACTCCTGACCTAAACATGGTATGGAATATGGATACCAATGTTGCCATACATCTCGTGTGAGCCAAGAGCTTAAATCTAACCTAATAATAGATGGAAAACAATCAGCAATGTACTCAGCCCAGCACATATACTTAATACAGTGACTGTCACTATTACAACCCACACAGCAGATGAAGGATAGAAACAGAAGTACAGAAAATGAGTTGATTATATCAAAATTGTATTTGTTTTGGCCTTGAACGTTGTTGCCAAGCAGGTGCCAGCTGTTGCGTGTAGATATCCTTCATATATATATTTTACAGTTATCTAAGTTCTCACATTGGTGGTGGTTCTAACATAAGTGAAGTGAGGACCACAAAATCATGAACTATCAAAAGGGTTTTCCGATCTCCCATCGCATTTCCTCAGGTTCCATCTATGGGACTGGTACCTGTCTCCAGAACCGGAGTACCCTGACCACCATCTGTTAATAGAAAGTTGGTGTTTCTTCCATTTATTTCTGTGAGATTTCCAAAGACAGCCAATTCCATAAAATCGAATAAATAGAACAGCGCTTAAAGGGGTATTCCATATGTTTCAAGTTATACCCTGCATGTCTGATCCATTCATTTCTATGGGAGTTCCAGAGATAGCCAAGTACAGCGCTCCACTATCTCTGGAATTCCCATAGAAATTAAAGGAGCGGCCGCGCTTGTGTGACTGGCCGCTCCGTTCATTTCAGGGGGGCTGCAGGGGGACAGGGCCCCCGTTCTTGTGATCAATGAGAGTCCCAGCGGTAGGACCGAGTGCAAAGGGTGCACCAGTTGCAGAGAGAACAGAGCCTCTAGGTGTAACGGCAACACCCCGGGTGCTCCTAGAGGCTTATTAGCATATAGTAAAACATAATTTTATCTCAGCAATGCGGAAACATATGAACATGGGACCAAGGCCTCTTTCACACGAACGCGTGCGCTCCGTGGCTGTATTGCGGACTGCATTTGCGGATCCGTAATACACGGGCGCCGTTCTGTGGGCATTCCGCATCACAAATGTGGACCCATTCACTTGAATGGGTCCGCAAATCCAGAGATGCAGGATGGTGCGGAACGGAAGCACGGAACGGAACACTACGGAAGCACTATGGAGTGCTTCCGTGGGGTCTCATCCCATACTTCCGTTCTGCAAAAAGACAGAACATGTTCTATCTTTTTTGCGGAACGGGCGGATCGCAAACCCCTTAAAGTGAATGGGTCCACGATCCACTGCGGCTGCCCCACGGTTAGTGTTTGTGTGCAAGAGGCCCAACACAGATGCCTTCAGCTGCCAAGCGCACATGTAACAGGTCAGCCAGGTTCATAGGTACAAAACTGCTGACAGATGCCCTTTAAGCAGTCACTTCACAGAAGCCAGGGGCCAGAGTCCCAGATGGGGACCCACATCTATCAGATCCTGTGAACATCGCTTAAGGCTAAGCTGGGAAAACCCAAAAGTAGAAAGCTTGGTTTGGTAACATAGCCATACGTTTAAGGGACTTTTCTTGGGATTTTTTAAGTGCCAGAGAGGATTACAAGTAAAAAAAATAAAAATTTACTTACTTAACCAATCACCAGGAAGTAGAGAATAGCGGGGTCCAGAACAGTGTAGGGGCACCTTCGATAGTATTGTAGATGCTTGCTCCATCAGCGAGTCCTCATAGGCATCAGATTGTCAAGGAATACAGTCAAATTGTAGGATGCTTCAAGAAATGTCTATTCATTTACCACTAACTCCATTTCTCTGCAGAATCCAGAGCACCGTCCATCATTCTGTCATCTGATGAAAGACATCACAGATATTGCAGATATAGAAATGTGACCTGAATGAAGATATCAGAAAGTCCTTTATGTTTGTTTGTGTGTTTGTGCCAGCACTGCACCATATAGCAGTGAAAAGCCTGTGCATCATGTGGCAGTAGTCTGCTGCTGTCAGGTGTTACAAGGAGAAATGTTCCTAATATGGCAGACTTGCAACCCATTGGGGGAGATTTATCAAAATGGTGTAAGATAGAACTGGCTTAGTTGCCCACTTTTCATGTTTCACAGCT
Organism: Bufo gargarizans; assembly: GCF_014858855.1. NCBI lineage: Eukaryota > Metazoa > Chordata > Amphibia > Anura > Bufonidae > Bufo > Bufo gargarizans. Next base: position 502,144,975 of record NC_058081.1, read on the forward strand.
CCTTTGGAAAATTAAAGGTGGAATCTGATTGGTTGCTATGGGCAACTAAGCCAGTTCTACTTTACACCAGTTTGATAAATCTCCCCAATTATGTCCTAAGAATTGGAGGGGAGGGATGCAAATGAGCTCTTAATAAGCTCTGCCTCTAATGCCACCAGATGTAAGGCAGCTATCCTATAAGTCAGTGTTCAGCTCTTAAAGGGAATCTGTTACCGGGATTTTGTGTATAGAGCTGAGGACATGGGCTGCTAGATGGCCGCTAGCACATCCGCAATATCCAGTCCCAATAGCTCTGTGTGCTTTTATTGTGTAAAAAAAAAAAAAAAAAACGATTTGATACATATGCAAATTAACCTGAGATGAGTCAGAGCTTGAAAATATGACTCTTCTCTGGTCGCACAAGTAAGATATGACTCTTTTATGTCCATTTGCATAAATGGCGGGAAGTACAAAAATGCATAATACTTATTGAATTCATCTGCAAATGAAATTAAAAGTGTAATTTATATGTTTAGGGTAACACAATGAACATTTAGAAATGCTCAGTGAGGGTAGCATAGTAGAGGTGACAGGTTCCCTTTAAAATAAGCCTTGAGACATGACTTGGATATTAAATAAGCCAGCACCTCATCTGCAGACAGCTGTTTCAGGATGATTGCCCCTCATCAGTGCAGATCAGAGAGTACTGGCTTAATTGGGTGAGAGGACTGTGTCTGGGTAAGGGGGGAACTAACTCTCCTTAGGGAGAGAGCAGCTTAATCAGTGAGAGGAGACTTATAGGCCATACATGCTCCTCTGGAATTCTGGGAGGAAATGGATGCAAATGAGCTCTTAAATAGCTGTGCCTCTAATGCCACCAGATGCAAGGCCGCTATCCTATAAGTCAACGTTCAGCTCTTAAAATAAGCTATGAGATATGACTTGGATATTAAAGAAGCCAGCACCTCATCTGCAGACAGCTAGCTTATTTATTATCCAAGTCATGTCTCAAGGCTTATTTTAAGAGCTGAATGTTGAGCAGATAGCTGCCTTGCATCTGGTGGTATTAGAGGCATAGCTCTTTAAGAGCTCATTTGCATCCCTTCCCTTCCAGAATTCCAGAGTAGCATGTATGGCCTATAAGTCTCCTCACACTGATTAAGGTGCTCTCTCCCTAAGGAGAGTTAGTTCCCCCTTACCTGGACACAGGCCTCTCACCCAGTACTCTCTGCTCTGCACTGATGAGGGGGTGATCACCCTAAAACAGCTGTCTGCAGATGAGGTGCTGGCTTATTTTAAGAGCTGAATGTTGATTTATAGGATAGCTGCCTTACATCTGGTGGCATTAGAGGCAGAGCTTGTTAAGAGATCATTCATATCCCTTCCCTCCCAAAATTCCAGAGGAGCAAGTATGACCTATAAGTCTCCTCACACTGATTAAGGTGCTCTCTCACTAAGGAGAGTTAGTTCCCCCCTTACCTTGTCCTAAGACTGTAACACACCTCCAATGCTAGCATAAAGTGATGAAATCTTAGGGTTTGCACCCACAGAAAACAGTTTGCAGTGCCACCTGCTGGCCAGGCCTGGTACTGCAAGATTTGCTACTAAGTATCTTCACTCGTTGTATATGTAGTACAGTATTTATCTTCTATGCTATAAATGCATTACAATTAACAACTATTCATATTTTATTTTTAATGTTTATTTTTTTTGTCTTTGGCACATAACCGCTGTCATGTGTAAATTGCTGTAGCATCATTGGATTTATTTAATACGTGTTATTTTTAATGTGGCGCCTCTCTACAGTAGTGTACTCATAGGGATTACAAAGGCTTGTTCAGATTTTCATGCTTGAAGGCCCCAGAGGCCACACTGTCAGTGAGGGAACAGTGAGCATGGTGGAGGTGATGTTACTTTAGCCCTCAAAATACCGTATGGAGGTGTGTGATGGCCCGGATTTACTAATCCCAAAGATGGCATAGGCTTAGACAGGCTGTCTAGACCTGCACCAGATTTATCACAGGGGCTCAGGCTGCAGGGACAGACACTTTTCTCTGACGCTATACCAACTATTTGTTGGCTTACTTTGAAGCAGAATTTTATGCCATAATTTTGGCGCAAAATATTGCATTTTAGGCCCTGCTCCATTTTCCATGAAGCCCTGCTTCCTTTCCACTAAGTCCCACCCCTGCAGGCATGTCGGAAGATTTGTCAAAACTGGGGTAAAGGAAAAATGGCTTAGTTGCCCATAGCAACCAATCGGATTCCACCTTTAATTTTCCAAAGGAGCTGTGAAAAATGAAAGGTGGAATCTGATTGGTTGCTATGGGCAACTAAACCAGTTCTACTTTACACCAATTTTGATAAATCTCCACCTAGGTGCGCCAATTTGCACCACTTTTTAGACAGAGTTTTGGCACAGACACATTAGTAAATCTGGGCCATTGAACTATTTGCAATAAATCTATGTTTTTATTCAGTAAGGCTTTTTTTGTACAGAAATTAATTGCAGTAATAGGACACATGTCCACGTTTTTTTTTTGTCATTTGACACTATAGTAATTAGGCTAACCATAACCGGGTCATTCCTGTACTACGGTAATCTTATTCTAATCTTCTACCCCTGCCTTGCTGCCAGAAAGCTGGCTATGAACAGCGGCAAAAAGGAGACCAGTATTTTACGACAGGGGGTACCCAGCTATTTCCATCTGTCTGTTTGCGTGACCACTGCTTCATTCAAATGGCTCCAGAACAGTGGGGAATGAGAACCCCTGTTCTAGAGATAAATAAGGGTTCCAGCATTCGGGGCCCCACTGATACAATATACATACAACATACCGGTAGTTGAGAAAATATTGAGAAAAATGGAGGCGGTAATACTGTTTCATCTCAAACTGAACTGGCCTCTTATCAATATTATTAAAGGGGTATACCATAAGGTGCGAATGCCCGCTGTATGCAGTGATCACAAGAGACTAGGGTTACAGTACAGCGCAGCACAGTGAGCTACACCCATAACTCTGAGCTATAGAAACAACTGTGTGCTGAATATGACGGGAATTCCAATATCAGCTGGGAATACCCCTTCAAAGAGTGTTTTACTAAAAAAAAGAAAAGAAAGTATTTTTTTTCATCCCATGTACAGAGCAGAGGATTTCACCCCAAATTGGCCATATGCACTCATTCACAAACAAAATAAACACAGATAGAAATGTTGGATTGCTGCAAGACTTAGATCATGTAAATGATTGTGGTCTGATTAGACACTGGGTCTTGCCACAAGAGGGAGTAAATGCGCTTCCCTGCTCTAAGAGGCTACTTTTTGGATAGTGTACTGATTGGTGAGAGATCGTTGACTGCTAGACATGCCTCTAAAGACATTTTGGCCAGTTCATAGACTTTGAGAGCGGACTGAGAGAAGCAAGATGGTTGTTTTGACGAATTGTCTGCCATCTAGGCCGTTGTGTCCTAGCTGTTAGGAAGTGTTGGGAGCAGTGGTTACATGAGGGCATGAACACGGCAAACAAGCAACGGATGATCATGACAGAACACCAGTAGAGAGGATTGTTTGATCTGCCATCCACAAGCAGCTCCCACAGTTTCGTTGTCCCCCATCTAGATACAGGTGGCACCTTCATTATATACAGGTCCTTCTAAAAAAATTAGCATATTGTGATAAAGTTCATTATTTTCTGTAATGTACTGATAAACATTAGACTTTCATATATTTTAGATTCATTACACACAACTGAAGTAGTTCAAGCCTTTTATTGTTTTAATATTGATGATTTTGGCATACAGCTCATGAAAACCCAAATTTCCTATCTAAAAAAATTAGCCTATTTCATCCGACCAATAAAAGAAAAGTGTTTTTAATACAAAAAAAGTCAACCTTCAAATAATTATGTTCAGTTATGCACTCAATACTTGGTCGGGAATCCTTTTGCAGAAATGACTGCTTCAATGCGGCGTGGCATGGAGGCAATCAGCCTGTGGCACTGCTGAGGTGTTATGGAGGCCCAAGATGCTTCGATAGCGGCCTTAAGCTCATCCAGAGTGTTAGGTCTTGCGTCTCTCAACTTTCTCTTCCCAATATCCCACAGATTCTCTATGGGGTTCAGGTCAGGAGAGTTGGCAGGCCAATTGAGCACAGCAATACCATGGTCAGTAAACCATTTACCAGTGGTTTAGGCACAGCAATACCATGGTCAGTAAACCATTTACCAGTGGTTTTGGCACTGTGAGCAGGTGCCAGGTTGTGCTGAAAAATGAAATCTTCATCTCCATAAAGCTTTTCAGCAGATGGAAGCTTGAAGTGCTCCAAAATCTCCTGATAGCTAGCTGCATTGACCCTGCCCTTGATAAAACACAGTGGACCAACACCAGCAGCTGACATGGCACCCCAGACCATCACTCACTGTGGGTACTTGACACTGGACTTCAGGCATTTCCCTCTCCCCGGTCTTCCTCCAGACTCTGGCACCTTGATTTCCGAATGACATGCAAAATTTGCTTTCATCCGAAAAAAGTACTTTGGACCACTGAGCAACAGTCCAGTACTGCTTCTCTGTAGCCCAGGTCAGGCGCTTCTGCCGCTGTTTCTGGTTCAAAAGTGGCTTGACCTGGGGAATGCGGCACCTGTAGCCCATTTCCTGCACACGCCTGTACACGGTAGCTCTGGATGTTTCTACTCCAGACTCAGTCCACTGCTTCCGCAGGTCCCCCAAGCTCTGGAATCGGTCCTTCTCCACAATCTTCCTCAGGGTCCGGTCACCTCTTCTCGTTGTGCAGCGTTTTCTGCCACACTTTTTCCTTCCCACAGACTTCCCACTGAGGTGCCTTCATACAGCACTCTGGGAACAGCCGATTCGTTCAGAAATTTATTTCTGTGTCTTACCCTCTTGCTTGAGGGTGTCAATGATGGCCTTCTGGACAGCAGTCAGGTCGGCAGTCTTACCCATGATTGCGGTTTTGAGTAATGAACCAGGCTGGGAGTTTTTAAAAGCCTCAGGAATCTTTTGCAGGTGTTTCGAGTTAATTAGTTGATTCAGATGATTAGGTTAATAGCTCGTTTAGAGAACCTTTTCATGATATGCTAATTTTTTTAGATAGGAATTTTGGGTTTTCATGAGCTGTATGCCAAAATCATCAATATTAAAACAATAAAAGGCTTGAACTACTTCAGTTGTGTGTAATGAATCTAAAATATATGAAAGTCTAATGTTTATCAGTACATTACAGAAAATAATGAACTTTATCACAATATGCTAATTTTTTGAGAAGGACCTGTATATCCTGTCTCTGCATGTAGCATTTCCAGGAGCTTAGCTGAAGGAAATTTGGTGTCATGGTGCCCAGTAAACATCCTGCCAGTGACTGTTGCCTTTGTTTGCAGTGGTGTTGTGAATGAACCTGGAATGCTATGGACTGGAACGGTATCATCTTTAGCGATACATCCAGGTTGTATTTAGCATCCCACAACGGTTGGGTTCAATTATGGAGGCCTCATGGTGAGCACTTCAATCTTGCCTTTCCTGTGAAGCAACACACTGCCCCAACTGCTTTGTGATTATCTGGGGAACCATCGTATAAGACAGTCAGTCACCTTTAGTTGTGATTTGGGGCCACTGACATCTCAGCATTTTTCAGCAGGATAATGATCTCCCACACAGCAAGGGTTTCCTAAAAATGTCTCCACCAGATTGCGATACTTTCTTGGCTGCTCGATCACCAGATGTATCCCCAAATAAGCATTTATGGGAGCTGCTGGGACACCAACTTCGGCAACCTATGATTGTGCAAGAGCTACAGGCCCAGCTGTAATACAGTCCTGATCAAAAGTTTGAGACCACTTGAAAATGGCAAAAAAATCCTATTTAGCATGGCTGAATCTTAACAAGGTTCCAAGTAGAGCTTCAACATGCAACAAGAAGAAATGGATAGTGAGACAAAACATTTTTTGAGCATTCAATTTAATGAAAATAACGAATAAACTGAAACAGGCTGTTTTTCAGCTGATCAAATTTTTAGGACCACACCTCCAAAAAAAGATGAAACCCCCCAAAACAGAAATCCAACTTCCAAACATGAACTCAGTAATGAGTAGCTCCGCCGTTATTGTTTATCACTTAAAAAATTCATTTCGGCATGTTTGATGCAAGCATTTCCATGAGGTGAGTGGGAACATTTCTCCAAGTGGTGAAGACGGACGCATGAAGGCCATCTACTGTCTGGAACTGTTGTCCATTTTTGTAAACTTCCCTTGCCATCCATCCCCAAAGGTTCTCAATTGGATTTAGATCAGGGGAACACGCAGGATGGGCCAAAAGAGTAATGTTATTCTCCTGGAAGAAGTCCCTTGTCCTGCGGGCATTGTGTACTGTAGCGTTGTCCTGTTGAAAAACCCAGTCGTTACCACACAGACGAGGGCCCTCAGTCATGAGGAATGCTCGCAGCAACATCTGGACATAGCCAGCGGTCGTTTGACGCCCCTGCACTTCCTGAAGCTCCATTGTTCTACTGAAGGAAAAAGCACCCCAGACCATTATGGCACCCCTCCACTGTGGCACGTAGAAAACATCTCAGGTGGAATCTGCTTGTCATGCCAGTAACATTGTAAACTATCAGGACCATCATGGGGCTGCAGTCAGCACCTGCAAGGGCCTTAATTTGGGTCGAGGATCGTCCAGTGTCTTGACGGACAGCCAATTGGTGCTGAGGACATTTTTTGGGGTCTTCAACTTGACTTTTTTGTTCCATAACCCTCAGGATCATTTAAGAAATTCCAAATGACTGTCTTACTGCGTCCCACCTCAGCAGCGATGGCGCGCTGTGAGAGACCCTGCTTATGCAGTTCAACAACCCTGACCACGTTCAAAAAGGGAGAGTTTTTTTGCCTTTGCCATCACAACGTGTGACTACCTGACAGATTTGGCCTTTTAAAGGCATGTGGTCCTAAAATTTTGATCAGCTGAAAAACAGCCTGTTTAAATTTATTCGTTGTTTTCATTAAATTGAATGCTCAAAAAATGTTTTGTCTCACTCCCATTTCTTCTTGTTGCATGCTGAAGCTCAACTTGGAACCTTGTTAAGATCCAGCCATGCTAAATAGGATTTTTTGCCATTTTTCAAGTGGTCTTAAACTTTTTATCAGGACTGTATCTGTGGGCAAATGTGCCGCAGGATGCCATATGGAACCTGTATGAATCCATGTCCAACCGTATCTCAAATTAGTGTTCCCAAATAAATGTATCCTTTCGCTCTAATATTGTAATCCTTTACATATATAATTACATTCACACATAGAAAGGTTCATTGGACTCCTTCTTAGTGCTTTATTTATTTTTTGTCAATGAGGGTATTAATAATAGAAGTTAGAGTAGCAGCCAAAATTTTGTGTCATGTTTTTGTTTGTTTTTTATTTTGTCTTTATTAAAAATGATTAAATATACATAAGAGATGCATGTGAGATGTCCAATGTTCAAGAATCTCAGTCATGTACTTTAACAAACCCCAATCCTTCCCCCTCCCCACCCCCAAATCAACCCCCAGTGGCCCCACTCCTCCCTCAAAAGATAACCGGAAATAAACTGCCTTTAATTAGTATAATGTTTTATTCACTTTCATATTGGCATGTTTCGGTTTTCTTACTAGACATTGTCTGCAGCTGTCGCTTCTGATTTATCAAAATATGGCAGACTGTACATTTTGGGGCTAAATTACTCTTTTAGGCAGTGCCATTGGCTGCAGTATATATCTTTCTAAACTCTCAAAATCACAGCCAAACTTGTTGTCAACTAACTTTCTTAGAAAATAAAATGGCTGAATAGAATTTTTATTTTCAGGAGTGAGCAATCTTTAATAAGTGAATGCAGTACCACTGGTTTATATCCCCTTCTCTCTCATACATTTTTCTTGTTTCTTCCTATTCATGTAAAATATGTTATTAATAAAGTTTTTATATGTCTGTGACTGAATACACTTGCTTTAATTAACTTTTTCTCAGTTCTTTCTCATGTCGCGTAATGACTTTTGATATGTCATAGAGATAGAGAGCATGATATTTTCATGTGTTGACATATCAATTTTTTTTTGTAAAAACGAAGTGACCTTTTAAGTGCAGTTCCTTCACGGTTTTCCCTGCATAGTGATGCACCTTGCCTGCCACTGCACATGGAAATGCAGTGGAGCCCTATTTACATCTATGTAGCTGTGCTGTCATTCCCTACACAGTGATTGGTCTGGAGCCAAGAAATGCCAAAGTGACTTTGTCCTTCAGATCGGCGCATCTTTTATGAAACACTGTAACAAACCTTCAAAAAAAAAGGGGGTTAGTCAGCACATCCCAATGCGCAGGTGCATGCTGTCATGGCTAGAAACATAGAGAAAAAAGACAATGCAACAGCACTCTGCAAACCAGATAAAGTACAATAATGCCATAGTCACAAAACATGCTTATTTATAGAGTGAGATGCTTGGCAAATGCATTTTGTACAAAACCATTTGAGCCCGTCTGCCAAACGTCAAGGCCAGGGGCGTAGCTAAGGGCTCATGGGCCCGGGTGCAAGAGTTCAGCTTGGGACCCCTTTCCTTCAGCCTTCATGCTGCCTAACGACAGACACCCCCCCCCCCCCCCCCCACCCCACCTCACCTCACCTCGATGCCAAATTCTTGACCTAACCCCTTTCTTCCAGCCAGAGGTGCAACTTGACCGGCATGCACTTTCTATAATACCAGTCTTTGGGGCCCCTCAGGCTCCTGGGCCCGGTAGCGACTGCTACCTTTGCACCCCCTATAGCTACGCCCCTGGTCAAGGCGATCTCTGTAAGACGGGAACCTAACACTAAATACTACCTGTTATGCGCCATAATGGCCACCATAAAGTTCAGGAAGTGTTGGTTCCGCATGCATTCTGGTTACACTCTGCCTTTTACCATTTTTGGTGCCATAAAGGTCACCATTACTTCCTGCGGATGCAGGTACCAACATGAATGCCGAGCCCACTCCATACCTCTCCTGGCGCCAGTCGGCCTCCAATGACTGTAATGAGAGTAGGCCACAGCTTTATACTGAAACTAATTAAAATCAGCAAATGGGGCAGACAGGCTAATCAGGAGTGCACGACTCGCTGGAGTGCCACACCTCCAGCGCATCTTTTGCGGCCCCATTGAAGTGAAACTGCAGCTCGGATGCGGACCAGAACAACGGTCGTGTGCATGAGGCCTAACAAACACTATTACAAGAGGGGAATACCTCGTCAACCAATAATCAGTACCTGCATAACACAGACTCTGAAAGCAAATGCAAAAAAACCTATGTACTTCCTCACCTCAAAGTTTATACTCCAGAAAGTGACCTGCTAGTGCCAGAGACATTATTTGGTCAGATGCCTGATTGTAACATGGTGATAACTCTGCTCGTCGTCTCACTCACTGCTGCTGCCTTCTTGCCTAAACCTCTGTTTTTATGTGTTCTCATTGACAACTGACTTTTTTAAGGGCCAGAGCACACTAAGGCCACGTTCACATATCCGTGTCCATATGATGTCTGTGGAAAATCCATCTGTGTTTCATCTGTGAAGATGTCCATGAAGAATCTGTGTTTGATCCTTGTGTACGTTTTTTGTCCTCTGTGTGTCATCTGTATTCCATAGACATTGCTCAGCTGAAAATTCATCTCCAGAGTATCTCCTACCAATAGTCCATCAAAAATCACTGAACATGGATACTATCTGTGTTTTTTCACTGACCTATAGATTTCAATAGGCATGTTTGGTCTGCATCATTGACCAATGTAGTGCATGTCTGCGATGTGTGAACAAACACAATAAAATCACTGGGTAAGGCCTCATGCACACGGCCGTTGTTTTGGTCCGCATCCGAGCCGCAGTTTTGTGGACAAGAATAGGCAGTTAAATTAAAGGCTGTCCGTGCCGTTCTGCAAATTGCGGAACGCACACAGACGCCATCCATGTTTTGCGGATTTGCGGTTTGCAGACCGCAAAAAACTGAATGGTCATGTGCATGAGGCCTAAGTGACCTGTCCATGATCAATGCGGCTAACACACGTGTAAAAAATGGAAATGTGAACACATCCTAATTCAGTAGCACTCTAGCCTACCCCAATAAGCCTTTTTAAGGATTTTTCCTTGAATGCCCAGCACCTGAACAATAAGGTATTTTTGGGTTCCTGTACTGTAGATATACAGTAGATGCTCTTCTGTTATGTGAAATCTGTTATTGACCTCTTGTTTCTGACATCTTCTGTTTGTTGCCTGCTCTGACCTTCTGCCTGTATATCGTAATGAAAGTACTCCACATTTGTCAGCTGCTTCCTTGATGCCACGTATCCTTGTCTTCAGTCCCCTTTGACATCAACTATTTCTAACAAAGACTATTTCAGGGGTAAAAACCTGATGGTTCCCTGTAGGAAGCCCAAACCTCCTCACAGGGGTTCTAGGATTTTTCTCCAAGAAGAAAAGAAGGACTATAAAAACAATTCGCAAATCCAATATCCAAAAATATAACAATCTTTATTCAAGCCAACACAAAAAATAATAATACTGTATACAATAGAAAACCATATGAGGCACCTGAATTTGTCCCAACATAAAAGCCACACAAACTGTGGCTAGAGTTGAGGAAGCTGGCATTTGCTGGTGATACATATGGGGCAGAATGTTTACACCCATAGTCTGGACATTCTGCATTATATTATGGGTATAGACTTTCTATCTTTGGTATTGGATGTCATGTCTTGCCTCGTTGACACATATAGGCTGTTTTAGGAATGCTTGGCACCCATTTTTGTCTTTTTTTGAACAGGATGCACATTTTTAACCACTTCAACCCCGCTAGCTGAAACCCCCTTAATGACCAGGCCACTTTTTACACTTCTGCACTACACTACTTTCACCGTTTATTGCTCGGTCATGCAACTTACCACCCAAATGAATTTTACCTCCTTTTCTTCTCACTAATAGAGCTTTCATTTGGTGGTATTTCATTGCTGCTGACATTTTAACTTTTTTTGTTATTAATCAAAATTTACCGGGTTTTTTTGCAAAAAAAATGACATTTTTCACTTTCAGTTGTAAAATTTTGCAAAAAAAACGACATCCATATATAAATTTTTCGCTAAATTTATTGTTCTACATGTCTTTGATAAAAAAAATGGTTTGGGTAAAAGTTATAGCATTTACAAACTATGGTACAAAAATGTGAATTTCCGCTTTTTGAAGCAGCTCTGACTTTCTGAGCACCTGTCATGTTTCCTGAGGTTCTACAATTCCCAGACAGTACAAACACCTCACAAATGACCCCATTTCGGAAAGTAGACACCTTAAGGTATTCACTGATGGGCATAGTGAGTTCATAGAACTTTTTATTTTTTGTCACAAGTTAGCGGAAAATGATGATTTTTTTTTTCTTACAAAGTCTCATATTCCACTAACTTGTGACAAAAAATAAAAACTTCCATGAACTCACTATGCCCATCATGAAATACCTTGGGGTATCTTCTTTCCAAAATGGGGTCATTTTACATATACCCACGCTGGGTGAGATAAATATATTGGTCAAATGCCAACTTTGTATAAAAAAAAATGGGAAAAGTTGTCTTTTTTCAAGATATTTCTCTCACCCAGCATGGGTATATGTAAAATGACACCCCAAAACACATTCCCCAACTTCTCCTGAGTACGGCGATACCAGATGTATGACACTTTTTTGCAGCCAAGGTGGGCAAAGGGGCACACATTCCAGAGAGCACCTTTCGGATTTCACAGGCCATTTTTTACACATTTTGATTGCAAAGTACTTCTCACACATCTGGGCCCCTAGAATGCCAGGGCAGTATAACTACGCCACAAGTGACCCCATTTTGGAAAGAAGACACCCCAAGGTATTCCGTGAGGGGCATGGCGAGTTCCTAGAATTTTTTATTTTTTGTCACAAGTTAGCGGAAAATGATGATTTTATTTTATTTATTTTTTCTTACAAAGTCTCATATTCCACTAACTTGTGACAAAAAATAAAAACTTCCATGAACTCACTATGCCCATCACAAAATACCTTGGGGTGTCTTCTTTGGATCCCAGACTTCTTCTCACGCTTTAGGGCCCCTAAAAAGCCAGGGCAGTATAAATACCCCACATATGACCCCACTTTGGAAATAAGACACCCCAAGGTATTCAATGAGGGGCATGGCGAGTTCATAGAATTTTTTATTTTTTTTGCATAAGATAGCGGAAATAGATTTTTTTTTGTTTTTTCTCACAAAGTCTCACTTTCCGCTAACTTGGGACTAAAATTTCAATCTTTCATGGACTCAATATGCCCCTCACGGAATACCTTGGGGTGTCTTCTTTCCGAAATGGGGTCACATGTGGGGTATTTATACTGCCCTGGCATTTTAGGGGCCCTAAAGCATGAGAAGAAGTCTGGAATATAAATGTCTAAAAATGTTTACGCATTTGGATTCCGTGAGGGGTATGGTGAGTTCATGTGAGATTTTTTTTTTGACACAAGTTAGTGTAATATGAGACTTTGTAAGAAAAAACAAACAAAAAAAACAAAAATTATTTCCGCTAACTTGGGCCAAAAAAATGTATGAATGGAGCCTTACAGGGGGTGATCAATGACAGGGGGGTGATCAATGACAGGGGGGTGATCACCCACATAGACTCCCTGATCACCCCCCGTCATTGATCACCCCCCTGTAAGGCTCCATTCAGACGTCCGTATGATTTTTACGGATCCACGGATACATGGATCGGATCCGTAAAAATCATACGGACGTCTGAATGGAGCCTTACAGGGGGGTGATCAATGACAGGGGGGTGATCAGGAAGTCTATATCCGTGATCACCCCCTTGTCATTGATCACCCCCCTGTAAGGCTCCATTCAGACGTCCGTATGTGTTTTGCGGATCCGATCCATGTATCCGTGGATCCGTAAAAATCAAAAGGACGTCTGAATGGAGCCTTACAGGGGGGTGATCAATGACAGGGGGGTGATCAATGACAGGGAAGTGATCAGGAAGTCTATATGCGTGATCACCCCCTTGTCATTGATCACCCCCCTGTAAGGCTCCATTCAGACGTCCGTATGTGTTTTGCGGATCCGATCCATGTATCCGTGGATCCGTAAAAATCATACGGACGTCTGAATGGAGCCTAACAGGGGGGTGATCAATGACAGGGGGGTGATCAATGACAGGGAAGTGATCAGGAAGTCTACAGGCAGTGCAGAATTATTAGGCAAATGAGTATTTTGACCACATCATCCTCTTTATGCATGTTGTCTTACTCCAAGCTGTATAGGCTCGAAAGCCTACTACCAATTAAGCATATTAGGTGATGTGCATCTCTGTAATGAGAAGGGGTGTGGTCTAATGACATCAACACCCTGTATCAGGTGTGCATAATTATTAGGCAACTTCCTTTCCTTTGGCAAAATGGGTCAAAAGAAGGACTTGACAGGCTCAGAAAAGTCAAAAATAGTGAGATATCTTGCAGAGGGATGCAGCACTCTTAAAATTGCAAAGCTTCTGAAGCGTGATCATCGAACAATCAAGCGTTTCATTCAAAATAGTCAACAGGGTCGCAAGAAGCGTGTGGAAAAACCAAGGCGCAAAATAACTGCCCATGAACTGAGAAAAGTCAAGCGTGCAGCTGCCAAGATGCCACTTGCCACCAGTTTGGCCATATTTCAGAGCTGCAACATCACTGGGGTGCCCAAAAGCACAAGGTGTGCAATACTCAGAGACATGGCCAAGGTAAGAAAGGCTGAAAGACGACCACCACTGAACAAGACACACAAGCTGAAACGTCAAGACTGGGCCAAGAAATATCTCAAGACTGATTTTTCGAAGGTTTTATGGACTGATGAAATGAGAGTGAGTCTTGATGGGCTGAATGGATGGGACCGTGGCTGGATTGGTAAAGGGCAGAGAGCTCCAGTCCGACTCAGACGCCAGCAAGGTGGAGGTGGAGTACTGGTTTGGGTTGGTATCATCAAAGATGAGCTTGTGGGGCCTTTTCGGGTTGAGGATGGAGTCAAGCTCAACTCCCAGTCCTACTGCCAGTTTCTGGAAGACACCTTCTTCAAGCAGTGGTACAGGAAGAAGTCTGCATCCTTCAAGAAAAACATGATTTTCATGCAGGACAATGCTCCATCACACGCGTCCAAGTACTCCACAGCGTGGCTGGCAAGAAAGGGTATAAAAGAAGAAAATCTAATGACATGGCCTCCTTGTTCACCTGATCTGAACCCCATTGAGAACCTGTGGTCCATCATCAAATGTGAGATTTACAAGGAGGGAAAACAGTACACCTCTCTGAACAGTGTCTGGGAGGCTGTGGTTGCTGCTGCACGCAATGTTGATGGTGAACAGATCAAAACACTGACAGAATCCATGGATGGCAGGCTTTTGAGTGTCCTTGCAAAGAAAGGTGGCCATATTGGTCACTGATTTGCTTTTGTTTTGTTTTTGAATGTCAGAAATGTATATTTGTGAATGTTGAGATGTTATATTGGTTTCACTGGTAAAAATAAATAATTGAAATGGGTATATATATGTTTTTTGTTAAGTTGCCTAATAATTATGCACAGGAATAGTCACCTGCACACACAGATATCCCCCTAAAATAGCTAAAACTAAAAACAAACTAAAAACTACTTCGAAAAATATTCAGCTTTGATATTAATGAGTTTTTTGGGTTCATTGAGAACATGGTTGTTCAATAATAAAATTAATCCTCAAAAATACAACTTGCCTAATAATTCTGCACTCCCTGTATATGGGTGATCACCCCCTTGTCATTGATCACCCCCCTGTAAGGCTCCATTCAGATGTCCGTATGCGTTTTGCGGATCCGATCCATGTATCCGTGGATCCGTAAAAATCATACGGACGTCTGAATGGAGCCTTACAGGGGGGTGATCAATGACAGGGGGGTGATCAGGGAGTCTGTATGGGGTGATCAGTGGTTCATAAGGGGTTAATAAGTGACAGGGGGGGTGTAGTGTAGTGTAGTTGTGTTTGGTGCTACTTTGCACAGCTACCTGTGTCCTCTGGTGGTCGATCCAAACAAAAGGGACCACCAGAGGACCAGATAGCAGGTATATTAGACGCTGTTATCAAAACAGCGTCTAATATACCTGTTAGGGGTTAAAAAAATCACATCTCCAGCCTGCCAACGAGCGATCGCCGCTGGCAGGTTTGAGATCCACTCGCTTACCTTCCGTTCCTGTGAGCGCGCGCGCCTGTGTGCGCGCGTTCACAGGAAATCTCGGCTATCGCGGGAGGACGCGTATATGCGTCCACCCAGAAGAGCAGGGCCGCCGCCAGGACGCAATCCTGCGTACGGCGGTCCTGTAGCGGTTAAGAAGGGACGGATTCTGGTCCCCTCATAGCGTTTTCAATTGTATGCAGTATTTATAGTGCCTTGAATGAAGATTGTTATATTTTTGGATACTGGATGTACATGTGATTTGTTTTTAGGCCTCTTTCACACGGGCGTCATGTTTTTGGCTCGGATAAGATGTGGGTGCGTTGAGAGGAAAATGCGCGATTTTTCCGCGTGAGTGCAACACATTGTAATGCGTTTTGCACGCGCGTGAGAAAAATCTGCATGTTTGGTACTCAAACCCGAACTTCTTCACAGAAGTACATAGTACAATAGGGCTGGAGGGGTTAAAAAATAAAAATAAAATGTTATTCACCTTAATCCACTTGTTCAGGCAGCCCGACTTCTCTTCTGTCTTCTTCTTTGAGGAATAGGACCTTTGATTACGTCACTGCGCTCATCACATGGTCTATCACATGATCGTTTACCATGGTGATTGATCATGTGACGGACCATGTGATGAGTGTAGTGACGTCACCACCTGTCCTTTTTCTGTGCACAGCAAAGATGAAGACAGAAGAGAAGCCGGGCTACACGAACAAGTGGATTAAGGTGAGTTAAATTATTTTATATATATATTTAACCCCTCCAGCCCTATTGTACTATGCATTCTGTATTAGGAATGCTATTATTTTCCCTTATAACCATGTTATAAGGGAAAATAATAATGATCGGGTCTCCATCCGGATCGTCTCCTAGCAACCGTGAGTGAAAATCGCACCGCATCCGCACTTCCTTGCAGATGCTTGCGATTTTCACGCAGCCCCATTCACTTATATGGGGCCTGCGTTGCGTGGAAAACGCACAAAGAGGAGCATGCTGCCATTTTCACGCAACGCACAAGTGATGCGTGAAAATCACCGCTCATGTACACAGCCCCATAGAAGTGCATGAGCCCGGATTCAGTGCGGGTGCAATATGTTCACCTCACGCATTGCACCCGCACGGAAATCTCGCCAGTGCGAAAGGGGCCTTATACAGACGTGGACAAAATTGTTGGTACCCTTTGGTCAATGAAAGAAAAAGTCACAATGGTCACAGAAATAACTTTAATCTGACAAAAGTAATAATAAATTAAAATTCTATAAATGTTAACCAATGAAAGTCAGACATTGTTTTTCAACCATGCTTCAACAGAATTATGTAAAAAAATAAACTCATGAAACAGGCATGGACAAAAATGATGGTACCCCTAACTTAATATTTTGTTGCGCAACCTTTTGAGGCAATCACTGCAATCAAACGCTTCCTGTAACTGTCAATGAGACATCTGCACCTCTCAGCAGGTATTTTGGCCCACTCCTCATGAGCAAACTGCTCCAGTTGTGTCCGGTTTGAAGGGTGCCTTTTCCAGACTGCATGTTTCAGCTCCTTCCAAAGATGCTCAATAGGATTGAGGTCAGGGCTCATAGAAGGCCACTTTAGAATAGTCCAATTTTTTCCTCTTAGCCATTCTTGGGTGTTTTTAGCGGTGTGTTTTGGGTCATTGTCCTGTTGCAAGACCCATGACCTGCGACTGAGACCAAGCTTTCTGACACTGGCTAGTACATTTCTCTCTAGAATTCCTTGATAGTCTTGAGATTTCATTGTACCCTGCACAGATTCAAGACACCCTGTGCCAGACGCAGCAAAGCAGCCCCAGAACATAACAGAGCCTCCTCCATGTTTCACAGTAGGGACAGTGTTCTTTTCTTGATATGCTTCATTTTTTCGTCTGTGAACATACAGCTGATGTGCCTTGGCAAAAACTTCGATTTTTGTCTCATCTGTCCACAGGACATTCTCCCAGAAGCTTTGTGGCTTGTCAACATGTAGTTTGGCATATTCCAGTCTTGCTTTTTTATGATTCGTTTTCAACAATGGTGTCCTCCTTGGTCGTCTCCCATGTAGTCCACTTTGGCTCAAACAACGACGGATGGTGCGATCTGACACTGATGTTCCTTGAGCATGAAGTTCACCTTGAATCTCTTTAGAAGTCTTTCTAGGCTCTTTTGTTACCATTCGGATTATCCGTCTCTTAGATTTGTCATCAATTTTCCTCCTGCGGCCACGTCCAGGGAGGTTGGCTACAGTCCCATGGATCTTAAACTTATGAATAATATGTGCAACTGTACTCACAGGAACATCTAGTTGCTTGGAGATGGTCTTATAGCCTTTACCTTTAACATGCTTGTCTATAATTTTCTTTCTGATCTCTTGAGACAGCTCTTTCCTTTGCTTCCTCTGGTCCATGTCGAGTGTGGTACACACCATATCACCAAACAACACAGTGATTACCTGGAGCCATATATATAGGCCCAATGGCTGATTACAAGGTTGTAGACACCTGTGATGCTAATTAGTGGACACACCTTGAATTAACATGTCCCTTTGGTCACATTATGTTCTGTGTTTTCTAGGGGTACCATCATTTTTGTCCATGCCTGTTTCATGAGTTTATTTTTTTACATAATTCTGTTGAAGCATGGTTGAAAAACAATGTCTGACTTTCATTGGTTAACATTTATAGAATTTTAATTTATTATTACTTTTGTCAGATTAAAGTTATTTCTGTGACCATTGTGACTTTTTCTTTCATTGACCAAAGGGTACCAACAATTTTGTCCACGTCTGTAGTCCTTCTTTTCTTCTTGGAGATATAACATCAGCTACTGTATATGGACTATCTGACACTTTATACTATTTAGTGTGCCCCCTTTCTTGATATTGTGATGGGTTCTAGGATGAAGAACTCACAATCCCTTAAAGGGGTTTTCGGAGATTTAACTGATATATCTTCTGCATTCTTAAACTGCTAATTGGCGATGATCATAGGTGTCTGACCCCCACCGATCAGAGACTGAAGACCTATACAAAGTTAAAGGGGTTGGCCAGTTTTCTATATTGATGACCTATCCTTAGGATAGGTCATCAATATCAGATCTCTGGGGGTCTGACTCCCAGCACTCCCGCCAATTAGCTGTTTGAAACAAACTGAGATGGAGAAACTGCAATTACACCTGCTCGCTTCTGTGATGTCGACTCTGAGCAGGTAAAGAGTGAAGAGAAGGAAGTGAGTCCATTAAGGTTTATGATTGGTTATTATAGTCAATGCCTGCACTTTTCTTTTACACTAGTTTTGAGAAACCTCAACTTAAAAGTAAACTCAAAAGGGTTATCCAAAGTCTAAAATATCCCACCCCCCAATGCCCAGGCCGTATACATTGTACTTACCTGCACCCCGACACCCACGTCGCACCGGATCCCTGCGCGGCCACCTCTGCATCTCCCCGTCGTGCAGTTCATAACATCTGGCGATGGGGGGAGCAGCCAATAGCGGGCCGCGACTGTAATGAGCCTCCCGTGCAGGGATCCGGAGCAACGCAAGTGCCGTGGATAAGTAAGTATAATGTATACGAGTGGCCTGGCCATTGGGGGGCATTTTTTAGACTTTGGATAACCCCTTTAACCACTTCACATTTGCCCCCTTCCTTACCAGACCTAATTTTGCAAAGCTGACATATGTCACTTTATGTGGTAATAACTTTGGAACGCTTTTACTTATCCAAGCCATTCAGAGACTGTTTTCTCGTGACACATTGTACTTCATGACAGTCATAAATTTGATTCAATTTCACCTTTACTTATGAAAAAATAAATTCGCAAATTTAAAATTTTCTATTTCTTTGCTTTTAAAACAGAAAGTGATACCTCATAAAATATTTATTACTTAACATTCGCCATATGTCTACTTTATGTTGGCATCATTTTGGAAATGTAATTTTATTTTTTTAGGACGTTAGAAGGCTTAGAATTTTAGAATCAATTCTTAAAATTTTTAAGGAAATTGCCAAAACCCAATTTTTAAGGACCAGTTCAGGTCTGAAGTCACTTTGTGAGGCTTACATAATGGATACCCCCCATAAATGACCCCATTGTAGAAACTACACCTCTCAAGTTACTCAAAACTGATTTGACTAACTTTGTTAACCCTTTAGGTGTTCCACAAGAATTAAAGGAAAATGGAGATTACATTTTTAAATTTAACTTTTTTGGCAGATTTTCCATTTTAATTCTTTTTTTTCTTTAACACATCGAGGGTTAACAGCCAAACAAAACTCAATATTTATTATTCTGATTCTGCGGTTTACAGAAACACCCCACATGTGGTCGTAAACTGATGTAAGGGTACACGGCAGGGCACAGAAGAAAAGGAGCGCCACATGGTTTTTGGAAGGCAGATTTTGCTGAACTCTTTTTTTAGATGCCATGTCCCATTTGAAGCCCCCCTGATGAACCTTTACATTAGAAACTCCCAAAAAGTAACTCCATTTTGGAAACTAGGGGATAAGGTGCCAGTTTTATTGGTACTATTTTGGGGTACATATGATTTTTAATTGCTCTATATTTTTTGTGAGGCAAGTTTTTTTTATAGTTTTTTGTGAGGCAAGGTAACCAAAAAATGTCTGTTTGGCACTGTTTTTATTTTTTACAACATTCATCTGACAGGGTAGATCATATGCTATTTGTATAGAGCAGGTTTTTACGATGCAATGATATCAAATATGTCTACTTTCTTTGTTTGTTTCAGTTTTACATAATAAAGCATTTTTGAAAAAAAAATTATGTTTTTGTGTCTCCATTTTCTGAACACCATATTTTGTTTAATTTTTCTGCCGATCGTCTTGTGCAGGGGCTCGTTTTTTGCAGAAAGAGTTGACGTTTTTATTGGTACCATTTTGGGGTAGGCATGATTTGATCATTCATTATAACACTTTATGGGGCAAGGTGACAAAAAAATTGGTTGTTTTAGCACAGTTTTTATTTATTTTTACAGCGTTCACCTGAGGGGTTAGGTCATGTGATATTTTTATAGAGCAGATAATTACGGACTTGGCGATACTTAAGTTTTATAAAATAATAGCATTTGTCTCCATAGTCTGAGAGCCATAGCTTTTTTATTTTTTTGACTGATTGTCTTAGTTAGGATCTAATTTTTTTGCGGGATAAGGTGACAGTTTGATTGGTACTATTTTGGGGGGCATACGCCTTTTTGAGCGCTTGGTGTTGCACTTTATGTGATGTTAGGTGACAAAAAATAGTGTGATATTTTTATAGAGCTGGTTGTTACGGATGAGGCGATACCTAATATGTATATTTTTTTATTTATTTCATTTTAACACAATAATTGCATTTTTGAAACAAAAAAATGATGTTTTAATGTGTCCATGTTCTGAGAGCTATATTTTTTTTTTTAGGTATTTTCTTATGTAGGGGAAAATTTTTGGCAGGAGGTGACAGTTTTATTGGTACCATTTTGTGGGACATACGCCTTTTTGATTACACTGATTTGTGTTGCACTTTTTGTGATGTAAGGTCACAAAAATGGCTTTTTTTGACACAGGTTTTTTTTATGGTGTTTATCGGACTTGGTGTATCATGGGATATATTTATAGAGCTGACCGTCACGGACGCGGCAATACCGAATATGTCTATTTTATACTTTTTTTTTATATTTTTTTTTATTTCCTTACTTGGGGATTTATTTATTTTTTACATGTGAAACCTTTTTTGAATTTTTTTATTTTAACACTTTATTTTTTTATTTTACACTTTGCGTCCCTCATAAGGTCATACAAGACCTCTTGGGGACATTTTGGGGACATTTGTTGCGCCGCAATCTGTGCCAGAAATACGCCTAATGCCTAATAGGCATATTTCTGGATAATAAATGACCCCCATACAGGGGTGAACTGGGAACTAAAAGTGACCCTGGGAAAAAAAACATAAAAGTGGCTCCAAGTTGCAGGCAGGTCAACAGAAGTAGGAGGGCCAGCAATGCCATAGGGCAGAGCAATATACCTCCCCAGCTTAACCAAATACCACAGTGCAGCACCAAATACTGCGCCACAGTATTCAACTGCATACCTGTCCTGAGGATGTCCATACAGTTGAATTCAGGAGGGACCTGTGCAATGAGCAGGACCGTGGTGCGGTTACACTGATGCCAAATTATGCAGTGGGTCAGGATAGGGATATAATAGTCTATAGTTTTGTTTGTGACGCCAATTGCAGCGTGCGCAGGGTACTGTCACAGGGTCCTCCAAGGATGTTATAACTCACACCCCATGTTAGGAATGCCAGAGTGGTGTAATGTCTCTGTATGGTAGTAGTAATTGTGTCAACGGTGTCTCCTACCCGGTTTCGGCTGGACTCCTGGATCCTGGCTCACTTGCAATAAATTGAGTGTAGTGCTAGTAGGAGTTATAGAGGAATTTGCAGCAGAAATTGATATCCAGACCTTGGGTGAAGTTCAAACTTGTCTTTACTGATTGCAACTTTCATCCAAGCAATATACAGCTTTAGTCTTAGCTCCCAGCAGGTTTTGGGAATGGTTGGCAGGAATTTATCTTCTGCTCTCTCATGTACCTGGAGCTTGCAGGAAAGTACGTCTGCTTTGTAGCTCTACACTCTGGCAGGAATTTGGCTTCTGCCCTTTCTATCTTCTGCTGTATGGGGACTGACTAGCTGAGGAGGAATATGGCTTTTCCTGGTCTCTGGACTTTACTCACAGTTATCTTCACAGGGTATGCTTCTTCCTGGAACTGGAGTTGTCTGCTTGCTTCTTCCAGCTGAGGCTGAAGGGCTCAGGCTGGGGATGATGATCAATGTCTCAGCCGAGACAAGATCCTGGCTTTATTCCCTATATCTGGGAGCTCCTAACACGCACACCCTATCCCTAGCAGGGGGTAGGCTACACTAACGCTAACTTCCTTCCCTCCCCATGCTGCAGGATGTGGGCACAGCCCACTCTGCTCACAGAGGGGGGAGCTAAACTGGAATGAACTATTCCAGATTAGAAACACTAAACTAAACCTAAGTCCTTGCCAGAACATTGCTGCCACCTGCTGGTGAACATGGAAATTGCAACAATATACATTTAACAAGGTTTACAATGCACAGTTGTGAGGATATAAGGTAAAATTACATCAGATGACAAGGTTAATGCTCTTAACAGATTGTAGCAAGGTAAAAGAGTTTAGTAACACAACTCTGGGGTGTTACACCTGCAGCTGCTGGCCAGGTGAGTAGGAGAGAATCAGATCATTATGTACCCAGCTTGTGGCTGTTAGGCTACTTTCACACTAGCGTTTTTGCTGGATCCGACAGGGTTCAGCAAAAACGCTTACATTACAGATAATACAACCATCTGCATCCGTTATGAACGGATCCGGTTGTATTATCTTTAACATAGCCAAGACATCCATCATGAACTCCATTGGAAGTCAATGGGTGACGGATCTGTTTTCTATTGTGGCAGATTGAGTCAGAGTTATATGGATCAGTCCCTATTGACTTGCATTGTGGGTCATAACGGATCTGTCTTGCTCCGCATTCCATGACGGAAAGAAGCGGTGGTTTGCTCTTCAGTATGGGAACGCAACCAAACAGAACTGAATGCTTTTTGGAGCATTCCGTTCTGTTCAGTTACATTTTGTGCCCATTGACAATAAATGGGGACAAAACGGAAGCGAAATAGAAATGTTAGTGTGAAAGTAGCCTAAGGAGGGCTTGAGTGGCCCTCCTAGGCATCGGCCCACAGGGAAATTCCCCTGTAGGGTCTATGGATAATCCACCCCTGCCCCCATAGTACCTAATGTCTTCTATTCACTGCCTTTGCCATACCACTGTGGACTGAAAATCAAAGCTCAGGGTATTCTAAAAGACAGACTGAACAAACTGAGAAACGCGATCAAGCGTACTGCACGTGTGGAGAGAGAGCTAAAAGACACTGGGGCACACTTACTATAGTGTCTGCACCTGTTTTTAGGTGTAAACATTTTTTGTCATTTACTACAGAAAATGCATAAGTTTTGAGCGGTGAGTTGCTAAAAATTTTGCCTTGTTCAACACTTTCAGGCAGATTTGAATTAGAACAGTTTTAGTGAATAATGTGAACCTGTTGAAAAATCTAAAAGTTTGAACAAAGAATAGTTAAAGGGTCCATTCACACATCCGCAGTGTTTTGCAGATCTGCAAATTGCAGATCCGCAAAACACCTGGCCGGCACCCCAATAGAAATGCCTATTCTTGTCCGCAGCTGCAGACAAAAATAGGACATGCTAAATTTTTTTGCAGAGCCGCAGACTGGAAATGCAGATGCGGAGAGCACACTGTGTGCTGTCGGCATCTTTTCCATCCCCATTGAAAATAAATGGGCCCGCACCTGTTCTGCATAATTGCAGAACGGATCCGGACCCAAGTTGCGGACATGTGAATAGACCCTTACACTGTCTTTTATGCAGATTTCTGTGTGTATTCCACAGCAAAATCCATATGAACTCCACTCTCTTTGTTTCAGTGGGTATCTGCATGTCATTCATACATGTAGAACATCTGTGTTAGCCGGGCTAATTTGCATGCCGACCAGCAGCAGTTGCAGATGCAAATCCGTGGCAGAAAGCCTTGGATCGCTGCCATGGATTCCATGGCAAATACACGTCAGGTTTCTTTCGACATATATTTCTCCATGTGCACATGACGCTGGTACTGGTTACCAGTCCGCTAGCTCTCCATCCTAAAATTTTTGATTTTCTGCCCCAAATAAAGACCCTGACACAGTGGTGTATTTTAATCGGCCACAGCAGCCGTTTTATTACACACATACAGAAAATATGAACACTAACGATGAAGGAAGGTCCTCGAAGCCTAATATAATTAAGTTCCCATACGGGGAACTCCACCTTGCCTCCAGCCGTTAAAGGGAACCTGTCACCAGGATTTTGGGTATAGAGCTGAGGACATGGGTTGCTAGATGACCGCTAGCACATCCGCAATACCCGGTCCCCATAGCTCTGTGTGCTTTTATTGTGTAAAAAAAACGATTTGATACATATGCAAATGAACCTGAGATGAGTCCTGTAGATGAGATGAGTCAGGGACAGGACTCATCTCAGGTTAATTTGCATATGTATTAAATCTTTTTTTTTTGTACACAATAAAAGCACACAGAGCTATGGGGACCGGGTATTGCGGATTTGCTAACGGCCATCTAGCAACCCATGTCCTCAGTTCTAGACACAAAATCCTGGTGACAGCTTCCCTTTAATCACCAGCTAAGAGGCACCAACTGATGGACCCCCTTAAATCCGCCACCAACCATGGGAGTCTAGCCCCAACTGTGGGGACGTCCCCTCCTCAGCAACCTGAGGAGGGGACAGACTCAAGGCGCCTTTTCCTCCCCCTCTGTCCACTTTTAAAGCCCCAACCTTTCCCTAACGCTGGGTTCACACCTGAGCGTTTGCGATGGAGCGCTCTGTATGCGCGATTGTACCGGTGTTTGCAATCGCGCATACAGAGACAAGCGAACTCCCATTGTTGCGCGTGCCCGAAAGTCTATGTACGGGAACGCGCGACAAGACGCCCCAAAGAAGCTCATGTACTTCTTGGGGCGTCGGGCGTTTTACAGCGCGATCGTACGCGCTGTAAAACGCCCAGGTGAGAACCATGCCGATAGGGAAGCATTGGTTTCTCCTCGTTGAGCGTTTTACAGCGCGTAGGAACGCGCTGTAAAACTCTCAGGTGTGAACCCAGCCTAAATCACTAACACCACCTCCACCCAGTCAAACTACCCTGCTTCCCTGAACCACCCCCATCCCCCCAAGGCTACGCCTAACCTAACAGCCCTGTTCAAATGAACCACTACTTGGTGACTGATTTGTGTACTACGTGTACAAACTATTAACTGCCTGAATAAAGTACGTTCACGTTTTATTAAATATTGATTAAAACTTGGTTCTCCACCAAATTTACCAATCAGGCTGGTGGTGTGAGTCAGAGTATAGAAAGCAAATATATATACTATCTCCACAGCTCACACCCCCACAAAAAATGTCTCCTTTGAGAGATGTGGGAGCTACATAAAGCCCCCAGGGATAGTGGGGTGGTGCGTTCCAAACCAATACAAGCGTGGTCTATCCTCTAAACAGACAATCTCCTCAATAGATATCGGAGTGAAGGATATGACCACTAATATTGTTATTTCAATGGACCACCTCCCCACTAAATTAGCGGCTCTGCACTGGTGTTCTCCTATTCAAGCTGAACATGGAAAGGTGCTCTGTATTGCTTGACGCGTTTCCTGCCGATATTACCTCAGGAACAAGTAGCAACCTATCATAAAAGGTATTGTTCATATAGAAACATAGAAACATAGAATGTGTCGGCAGATAAGAACCATTTGGCCCATCTAGTCTGCCCAATATATCTGAATCCTATGAATAGTCCCTGGCCCTATCTTATATGAAGGATAGCCTTATGCCTATCCCATGCATGCTTAAACTCCTCCACTGTATTTGCAGCTACCACTTCTGCAGGAATGCTATTCCATGCATCCACTACTCTCTCAGTAAAGTAATACTTCCTGATATTACTTTTAAACCTTTGCCCCTCTAATTTAAAACTGTGTCCTCTTGTGGTAGTTTTTCTTCTTTTAAATATGCTCTCCTCCTTTACCGAGTTGATTCCCTTTATGTATTTAAAAGTTTCTATCATATTCCCTCTGTCTCTTCTTTCTTCCAAGCTATACATGTTAAGGTCCTTTAATCTTTCCTGGTAAGTTTTATCCTGCAATCCATGTACTAGTTTAGTAGCTCTTCTCTGAACTCTCTCTAGAGTATCTATATCCTTCTGGAGATATGGCCTCCAGTACTGCGCACAATACTCCAAGTGAGGTCTCACCAGTGTTCTGTACAGCGGCATAAGCACTTCACTCTTTCTACTGCTTATACCTCTCCCTATACATCCAAGCATTCTGCTGGCATTTCGTACTGCTCTATTACATTGTCTTCCCACCTTTAAGTCTTCTGAAATAATTACTCCTAAATCCCTTTCCTCAGATACTAAGGTCAGGACTGTGTCAAATATTCTATATTCTGCTCCTGGGTTTTTACGCCCCAGGTGCATTATCTTGCACTTATCCACATTAAATTTCAGTTGCCAGAGTTCTGACCATTCTTCTAGTTTTCCTAAATCCTTTCCATTTGGCGTTTCCCTCCAGGAACATCAACCCTGTTACATATCTTTGTGTCATCAGCAAAAAGACAAACCTTACCATCAAGGCCTTTTGCAATATCACTTATGAAGATATTAAACAAAATTGGTCCCAGTACAGATCCCTGAGGTACCCCACTGGTAACATGACCTTGTTTTGAATGTTCTCCATTGACTACAACCCTCTGTTGTCTGTCACTCAGCCACTGCCTAATCCACTCAACAATATGGGAGTCCATGCTCAATGACTGCAGTTTATTGATAAGTCTTCTTTGTGGGACAGTGTCAAAAGCCTTACTAAAATCTAGATATGCGATGTCTACTGCACCTCCACCGTCTATTATTTTAGTCACCCAGTCAAAAAAATCTATAAGATTTGTTTGACATGATCTCCCTATATATATTCCTACATCACTCTGATGGTGAGTGTGTAGTAATAAAGACATACACGGATGTCAGCCTAGGATATTTTAGGGCTGACCACATGCGCTGCCTGCCTTGAATAAAAGCATAATGATATTTAGTGCGCTATTCCTGCATATCCATATCTCCCAGCACATGACAGTAATGTGCGATAGGATATGGAAGACAATGGTGAAATAAAGAAAACGCCACAATCTTATTGCAGGGGAAAAAACGCCATTCCTAGGAGTGTGAAACATACACTATGCACCTAAGTGTGCATGAAGCCTAGAACAGTTTGAAAAAAAGTAACAACCTATAAAATATAGGGATTACTCCTTGAAAAGTAATTGCACCCCCAAAACCTATATATTTCCTGAAAGCAGACAACCCGGAGACCGCAGCTGACTTTATCTTCATGTTAAAGCTCATGCACATAACTGTATGTATTTTACAGTCCGCAAAAAACTGATCTGCAAAAGATATGGATGAGGTCTGTGTGCATTTTGTATTTTGTGGAATGGAACAGCTGGCCCCTAATAGAACAGTCCTATCCTTGTCTGTGATGCGGACAATAATAGGACATGTTCTATTTTTTTGCGGAACAGACATACAGAAACGAAATGCATACGGAGTAACTTCCGTTTTTTTCTGCGGACCCATTGAAATGAATGTTACCGCATTCTGTCCGCAAATAAAATGGAAAATAGCTTCATGTGCATGAGCTCTAACTTTGTGACAAACAGACTAAACAAAAAAAAAAATGCATAAAAACAAACATTGCACCTAAAACTACTTTCCCACTTGCGGCAGAGGATTCCGACAAGCAGTTCCGTCAAAACGCATGAAAACTGATGGTATTTGTCAGACTTATCAGGTTCCTGATCCGTATGACAAATGCATTGAAATGCCGGCTCCGTCTCTCCGGTGTTATCCGGAAAAACGGATCCGGCATTTTTTTTTTACATCTTTTGCGGTCTTAGCATGAGCAAGTGTTCCGTAATCTTGGACAGAGACAAAACCGCAGCATGCTGCGGTATTATTGTAACATCCCAGAGTATGTTACTAAACTCTGTTTTCCCTGCTACAACATGTCAGGTGTAAATGTATTGTCATCTTGTGTAATCTAACATTTCATTTTCCTGTATATACATTTCCTAGGCCTGTTTTATGTATTTTGCTGTAATGTCCATGTGCACCAGCAGGTGGCAGCAATATGTTTAGCAGACCATAGCTAGTTTAGTACACCTAGACTGGAATAGTTCATTCCAATCTACTCTCCCCTGTGTGATCAAAAGTGGGCTGTTCCCATGTCCTGTCTCATGAGGAGGAGAAGGAAGTTAGTTAGTATACCAGCCACCCCTGCTGGGGGTAGGTTGTATTTGTAGGAGCTCCCAGTTACAGGGATCCCAACCTAGGATCCAGCCTCGGCTGAGGCCAAGGATCACTCTTCCCAGCCTGAGTCATCTACCTCAGCTAGTGACAAGCAAGCAACACCTCCAGAACTACAGATCTCCAGGAAGACATCATTCCCTGCGAGCAGTCCAGTGAGTACTTATCCAGAGTCCAGGAGAAGCCAAATTCCTTCTCAGCTAGTCAGGCCCACCTCAAGCAGAAGACAGACAGAGCAGAAGAAAGATACCTGCCAGATTCACTAGGCATATGACAAGAAGCAGAATATATATAAATTCCTGCCCCATATTGCCAATACCTGCTGGGATCTAAAGACTAAAGCTGTAACTCGTATGGATTTCTGTTGCCATTCAGTAAAGATAAGTTGGATTATATCTCCTGTCTGGATCTCCATCATTCCTCAATTACTCCTACTGACCACACTCATTTTATTGCAAGTGAGCCAGGATCCAGGAGTCTAGCCGTACCAAGGTAGGAGACACCGTTGACACTACATAGAGACATTATCCCCCTCTGGCATTCCTCACCTGGTACGTGAGTTGCAACACCTTAAAGGGCCCTGAGACTATAACCTGCGCACATTGCAATTGGCGTCACAAACTAAAAACTATTACTTTTGCGCCAGTGTGCATTAGTCACAATCCGGCTTACTGCATATTCTCCGTCCTGAAAAGTCAAAAAGACTGAACTGAAGACATCCTGATGCATCCTGAACGGATTGCTCTCCATTCAGAATGCATTAAGATAAAACTGATCAGTTCTTTTCCGGTATTGAGCCCCTAGGACGGAACTCAATGCCGGAAAAGAATAACACAAGTGTGGAAGTACCTTAAGCAGAGGTTTCCACATAAAAACTATGTAAACTAATGCCGAAGGGGAAACATTAACAAGAACTGGTGCTCTCAAAAATACTGAAAAATTTAAAATTCAAAAACTGTTGGAATGCACCAAACAACTTTGGCATGCAAATATTTGGGACTAGCTGCTATACAGCCTGAAATAGAGCCATTAGTAGCAGGCACATGTCTCTTAAATCCTTGGCTAATAAAGTGCCACTCTACAAGACATATGAGTTGTCTTTGTCAGGAAAATGGTACCAGTCATATCCTTAATGCTGCCCTCAAGTAGTGACGACATACTGATTGCAGCGGTCTGTCACTTGTGCTAATGTGAGGTGGTTGCTAAATACTCCCAATCATCGGCGGCTCTGGACTCTTCTCTTACAGTGTGTGACTCTTCACTGGCGCAGCATTAAACTGTAAGCACTGGGAAACCATGTCTTATTAACACACGTGTGACAGAGCGCTCACTCGGATTTTACATCTCATTAACTGGAACTGCACTATCATGTGCTCCTGTATGTCCACCACATGACTAGGACAGATGTTTATTAATTCTTCTGTTGAGTAACAGCAAGCAGAGATTTTGAAAACCATCAGGAATTGCCACAAGGAAATGTTATTCCAAACTATCATTTATTTACTAAAACTGGAATACCCCTTTAAGGAAAGGCAATTTCTGTCTGTCTTCTGCGTTGGTTGAATATAAGAAACCTACAAATGGACGTCCAGTTTATATCTTTATTCCTTATACCCTCCAGTGATGTTATTTTATATCTTACCAGCCCTCACAAGGATTATTATGAGGTTTCAAATATCAAAACTACTGTGAGAGAAAAAAAAACTGCTATGAAGGACATAGCTTCCTCTTGTTTTTTATGTGCGGCATCAGATTTCTATAGAGCAGCAGCTGCTGGGTGATGAAGCCTAAACGTGAGAACAGCACTCAGATCCCACGGGCAAGATGAGCTTTCCTATACTGGAAAAACCTGATCTACCCAATATCATTCGCTGAGTTCCGTCATGGCTCCGGTAATAACAGAACAGAACTTAAAGGGGTTGTCCACCTATTTTTCCCAGTGTGGCCAGGCCCGCAATAAGAGACACATGACCACCGCAGCCAGTCATTGGCCACTCATCAAACAGGAGGTTGACGAGGGTAGACATGAGATGAGACCATCAGCGCGCAAGGGGGAGAAATGGAGCTGGAGCTCAATGGCGAGGATCAGGTAAGTATGCTCATGGTGGCAGGTGCATTCCCGCATTTTGACGTACTATTATGTCATGGTGATCGGCCGGGCACCGGACGCGGTGTGACCCCGATCACTGCAGGGGTCCGGCAGTCCCTGATAGCCGGGCCCGTGCTGTATCTGCCAGCATCGCTGTACAGCGATACCGGCAGATTAACCCTTTCTATGCCGCGATCAGCACTGAACGCGACATTGAAAGGATTTGAGGCGGGTGAGGGAGCCCATCGAGTCCCCGCCCTGCTGTGGCGGGGACCCGATGGGTGAGAAGGCAGCCCGATGCCGTGTAGAGGCTGCCCAATGCCCTGCACGGCATCGGGACCTGCCTTCTACGGGTGCCCAGGAGATCCAGCCTCAGGCTGGGTCTCCTAGGCAACCTGTTAGTGTATTACTCAGTGTAATACACTAAGGCCCCTTTCACACGGGCGAGTTTTCCGTGCGGGTGCGATCCGTGCGGCGAACGTATGGCACCCGCACTAAATCCTGACCCATTCATTTCTATGGGGCTGTGCACATGAGCGTTGTTTTTAACGCATCACTTGTGCGTTCAGTGGAAATCGCAGCATGCTCTATATTGTCCGATTTTGACGTGACGCAGGCCCCATAGAAGTGAATGGGGTGCGTGAAAATCGGATGGCATCCGCAAGCAAGTACGGATGCGGTGCGATTTGCACGAGCGGTTGCTAGGAGATGATCGGGATGGAGACCCGATCATTATTATTTTCCCTTATAACATGGTTATAAGGGAAAATAATAGCATTCTGAATACAGAATGCATAGTAAAACAGCGCTAGAGGGGTTTAAAAATAAATAAATAATTTACTCACCTTAGTCCAGTTGATCGCGAAGCCCGGCATCTCCTTGTGTCTCCTCTGCTGCTGAACAGGACCTGGGGTGAGCTGCTGCATTAAATAGAGGTTAAGGACCTGTGATGACGTCACTCCGGTCATCACATGGTCTTTTACCATGGTGAATCACCATGGTAAAAGATCATGTGACGTACCATGTGATGACCGGAGTGACGTAATCACAGGTCCTTAACCTCTATTTAATGCAGCAGCTCACCCCAGGTCCTGTTCAGCAGCAGAGGAGACACAAGGAGATGCCGGGCTTCGCGATCAACTGGACTAAGGTGAGTTAAAAAATTTTGTATTTTTTTTTAACCCCTCTAGCGCTGTTTTACTATGCATTCTGTATTCAGAATGCTATTATTTTCCCTTATAACCATGTTATAAGGGAAAATAATACAATCTTCAGAACATCAATCCCAAGCCCGAACTTCTATGAAGAAGTTCGGGTTTGGGTACCTAACATGCACGATTTTTCTCACGCGAGTGCAACGCATGACAATGTTTTGCACTCGCGCGGGAAAATCGCGCATTTTCCCGCAACGCACCCGGTTCTTATCAGGGCAAAAAAACTGACGCCCGTTTGAAAGAGGCCTAACAGGCAATGCATTACAATACAGATGTATTGTAATTAGGGATGAGCGAATTTGGGGGTGACACGGACCCGAACCCGGACATTTTCGTAAAAGTCCGGGTTCGGGTTCGGTGTTCGTCGCTTTCTTGTCGCTTTTTGAAAGGCTGCAAAGCAGCCAATCAACAAGCGTCATACTACTTGCCCCAAGAGGCCGTCACAGCCATGCCTACTATTGGCATGGCTGTGATTGGCCAGTGCAGCATGTGACCCAGCCTCTATTTAAGCTGGAGTCACATAGCGCCGCCCGTCACTCTGCTCTGATCAGTGTAGGGAGAGGTTGCAGCCGCGACGTTAGGGCGAGATTAGGCAGATTAACTCCTCCAAAAGACTTCATTCAGAGATCGATCTGCAGCTGTGGATGATTGAACTGCTGTTATTGAATTGCTCACTGTTTTTAGGCTGCCCAGAGCATTTTTCAGTCACTTTTTTCTGGAGTGATCGGCGGCCATTTTGTGTCTTGTGGTGCGCCAGCACAAGCTGCCACCAAGTGCATTTAACCCTCAATGGTGTGGTTGTTTTTTGGCTAAATCCTACATCAGGGTCAAGCTGTCACACCAAGTGCATTTAACCAGCAATAGTGTGGTTATTTTTTGGCCATATACTACATCAGGGGCAAGCTGAGCCTGTCACCAAGTGCATTTAACCCTCAATGGTGTGGTTGTTTTTTGGATAAATCCTACATCAGGGTCAAGCTGTCACACCAAGTGCATTTAACCATCAATAGTCTGGTTATTTTTTGGCCATATACTACATCAGGGGCAAGCTGTCACCAAGTGCATTTAACCCTCAATGGTGTGGTTGTTTTTTGGCTAAATCCTACATCAGGGTCAAGCTGTCACACCAAGTGCATTTAACCATCAATAGTCTGGGTATTTTTTGGCCATATACTACATCAGGGGCAAGCTGTCACCAAGTGCATTTAACCCTCAATGGTGTGGTTGTTTTTTGGCTAAATCCTACATCAGGGTCAAGCTGTCACACCAAGTGCATTTAACCATCAATAGTCTGGTTATTTTTTGGCCATATACTACATCAGGGGCAAGCTGTCACCAAGTGCATTTAACCCTCAATGGTGTGGTTGTTTTTTTGGCTAAATCCTACATCAGGGTCAAGCTGTCACACCAAGTGCATTTAACCATCAATAGTCTGGTTACTTTTTGGCCATATACTACATCAGGGGCAAGCTGAGCCTGTCACCAAGTGCATTTAACCCTCAATAGTGTGGTTGGTCAAGCTGTCACACCAAGTGCATTTAACCATCAATAGTGTGGTTATTTTTTGGCCATATCCCAGTGTAATTCTGTCAGTAAACGTATATCTGTCACCCAGCGCCTAAATAATAGGCCTCAAATTTATATCCAGCTAAATCTGTCGTTACTGCTGTGGCTGGTCAAGTTATTTAGTGTCCGTCAAAGCACAGTTTTTGTTCTGGGTTGAAATACGATTCCCAATTTAGCAATTTCCTAATTTAGTGGTTTCTGCTGTATCAGAGCTATTTTAAATCTATCCCTAAAAGGGTATATTAGATTCAAGGTGCACATAGGGTCATTCTGAATAACTTCACACACAGGCTACTGTGCATTTCCAAGTCTAATTCTGTCAGTAAACTTATACCTGTCACCCAGCGCCTAAATAATAGGCCTCAAATTTATATCCAGCTAAATCTGTCGTTACTGCTGTGGCTGGTCAAGTTATTTAGTGTCCGTCAAAGCACAGTTTTTGTTCTGGGTTGAAATACAATTCCCAATTTAGCAATTTCCTAATTTAGTGGTTTCTGCTGTATCAGAGCTATTTTAAATCTATCCCTAAAAGGGTATATAAGATTCAAGGTGCACATAGGGTCATTCTGAATAACTTCACACACACGCTACTGTGCATTTCCAAGTCTAATTCTGTCAGTAACCTTATACCTGTCACCCAGCGCCTAAATAATAGGCCTCAAATTTATATCCAGCTAAATCTGTCGTTACTGCTGTGGCTGGTCAAGTTATTTAGTGTCCGTCAAAGCACAGTTTTTGTTCTGGGTTTAAATACAATTCCCAATTTAGCAATTTCCTAATTCAGTGGTTTCTGCTGTATCAGAGCTATTTTAAATCTATCCCTAAAAGGGTATATAAGATTCAAGGTGCACATAGGGTCATTCTGAATAACTTCACACACACGCTACTGTGCATTTCCAAGTCTAATTCTGTCAGTAAACCTATACCTGTCACCCAGCGCCTAAATACTAGGCCTCAAATTTATATCCAGCTAAATCTGTCGTTACTGCTGTGGCTGGTTAAGTTATTTAGTGTCCGTCAAAGCACAGTTTTTGTTCTGGGTTGAAATCAGGAGCGTACATACAAGGGTCACAGCGGTCGCAGTTGCGACCGGGCCCGGCACTCCAGGGTGCCCGGCCGCCTGTGGACCCCTGGCCCCTGCAGTAGTGCTGTACCCAAGAAGGCAGCTGGGGCCCGCAGATTTTAAAAGTTTTAATAGTATATGGCCGGTCGGGCCCCGGCCTCTATGCCTGGCCGGTGGTGCAGCACTGCGCACTCGCAGTAAGTAACTTACGCGGCGGCCCCTCCTCCATCCAGGGCTGCTGCCAGTGCCTCGCTCCAGACCCGTGACCCTCGCACCAGGTCTCGCGGGATCACGCTGCTTGACGGGATGACGCGGCCGACGCACGCCAGAAGACTGGATTATGAACAAGACGGCGGGAGCAGAGCAGGTTCAGAGTAGGTACGTTTTTTTTTTTTTTTTTATAACACAGGGAGCATCTGGCACAGTGGGAATCGCAGCAAATCCTTCATAGGGGCCCTATATACAGAGGGGGCAAAAAAAATAAATATATATATATACACATATATACACATATATACACAGGGCCCCTGTATATATATCCATGTTGCCCCCTTTGTATATATTCCATTTGTCCCCTGTGTATATATTCAATTTTTTGCCTCCTCTGTATATATATTCCATTTTGCCCCCTGTAACAGAGGGACACATATCTGGCCATAACTACTACTGTGAGGGGGCACATATCTGGACATAACTACTGTGAGGGGGACACATATCTGGCCATAACTACTGTAAGCGGGACACATATCTGGACATAACTGTGAGGGGGCACATATCTGGCCATAACTACTGTGAGGGGGCATATATCTGGACATAACTACTGTAAGCAGGACACATCTGGCCATAACTACTGTTAGGGGGACACATATCTGGCCATAACTACTGTAAGCGGGACACATATCTGGACATAACTACTGTAAGCAGGACACATTTCTGGACATAACTACTGTGAGGGGGACACATATCTGGCCATAACTACTGTGAGGGGGACACATATCTGGCCATAACTACAGTGAGGGGGCCATATCTGGCCATAACTACAGTGAGGGGGCACATATCTGGACATAACTACTGTAAGCAGGACACATCTGGCCATAACTACAGTTAGGGGGACACATATCTGGCCATAACTACTGTGAGGAGGCACATATCTGGACATTACTACTACTGTGAGGGGGCACATATCTGGACATTACTACTACTGTGAGGGGGCACATATCTGGACATTACTACTGTGAGGGGGCACATATCTGGCCATAACTACTGTAAGCGGGACACATATCTGGACATAACTACTGTGAGGGGGCACATATCTGGACATAACTACTGTGAGGGGGGCATATATCTGGCCATAACTACTGTGAGGGGCCACAAGGAGGACATAACTATTTTGAAGGGACCACAAGGTGGGCTTAATTACTGTGAGGGTCCAAAGGTGGGCATTAGTACTGTGTAGTTGTACTTAGGGGAAATGTATGCTATACATTGGCATGGCTCAGTGTTACAGGCCAGCACAGCGCCCCCTGCTGGTGATTTGACAGAGGCAGTCACCATCCCTTCCTTATGTGATTATTCTTTTTTCTCTATCACCACAGGGACCTTGTTCTGGATCCAGCGGACTACACGCCGACCCCAGCGACACCCTGGATGAGGTAGGACCAGATTTTATTAGTTAGGACTGGGTGAGTATAGCCATGCATTGGGCTTAGGGCTCTTTCACATGAGCGGATGCCGTGCGGGTAATCTGCTGCTTGAAAGAGAGCCATGCCCAGTCCCGGACAGCCGAGACACGGAGCATTAACACGATTAATAATGCTCTTTGCCTCTCTGTGATCTATTTGCTACAAAATCACAGTGACAACTTTATCTCACTGTGATTTTGTAGTAAAAAGGTCACAGAGAGGCACGGAGCATTATTAATCCCAATCCAGGGGGCCCAAGTAAATTCTTGCGGCAGGTTGGGGGGGGGGCGACAGGGAGGGGGCCCCATGGATCAGTTTCGCACCGGGGCCCCATGGATTTTGTGTACGCCACTGGTTGAAATACAATTCCCAATTTAGCAATTTCCTAATTCAGTGGTTTCTGCTGTATCAGAGCTGATTTAAATCTATCCCTAAAAGGGTATATAAGATTCAAGGTGCACATAGGGTCATTCTGAATAACTTCACACACACGCTACTGTGCATTTCCAAGTCTAATTCTGTTAGTAACCTGTAACGGCACCGTTTCAGCAGACAAGGGGCTAAGATCCGTTTAGGCGATATGCCCCTTTCCGAGAGACAGGCACAGCTACTGCAGAACACCAACCTCCCGAACTGGATACAAAATAGCACTCCAAACTGGAACCTCGCGAATAGCTGCCGAAAGACGAACAGGAAAAGCGTATCCGTCAGCTTACACTCCTGGCAATCAGTCTCCAACAGCATACAGGGAATCCCCCAATAACGAGACAAGGCTCCGTGTTGAGGGTCAAGCAGTGATCTGAAGTGCTGGCACACCCAGCCTGGTTTTTATTACAGTTTTTGCAGATACAGGACAGATACAACATATCCCCACAATGCATCATGGTTTCCTCCCCTCTGTCCCGGAGACGACCGAACACAATCCAATTATCTCTCAGGACAAAGGGGAGATCACCAATACACATGTGGAGACAACAGGACAGGAATCACCACCCAAACACACAATGGCACACCCCCACAGCAAACACAGACATTTAACATATCCCCAGATAGCTCAAGTCTGAGTGCATATCATTAGGTGAATGGCACTCAGAATACACAAATACAATGATATTAGCTATCTGGGTGCCCTCACATAACATACAATTTAACCGAACGCATAATAACATAAAATACAATTCTACAGACAGATTTAAGCTGTGCGGCCGGTCTGTCTTCTCCTTTACAGTTACTATGGGCCATAATCCTGAGGCAAGAGGCTTTTAAACAGTCCTCTCCAAAACCCAGTGGCGAGGTTGGTTTCGCCACACATCTCCCCCCCCCAGGGAAGACTAACCAGATACCTGACCTCACGCCGGTCGGTACCTGAGTTAGTCTGGCAGGCCACCCACAACAAAATACTGGACCTGCTGAATTTCGTAGCATGTCTCTGTCCAGTGAATCCACCAAAGTTATGTTGGAAGCTGGTACTCCCGGTCTCTGTGTTGCTCCCTGGTTTGGAGTGGAGGTTGCTTTGTGGGCAGGGATCAGCGGTACTCAGCCCTGGTGCCAGCGCTACCACGGAAGAAGCCTGGTTGGAGCCTGGTTGTTGGAGGGGGAGACCGACTGTCTCCCCTTTGGCTGAACTGCCCTGTTGCTGGGGGACAGGAACAACTGTCCCTACCCCCTGTGCTGTAAGTGCAGAGACCACGGTCCCATCTGCACAGTTGTGGGGCTTACTGTCTCCCCCTGGTGCGTTAAGCTGCCGCTGGGAAGAGGGGGTAACGTGCTCCTCTCCCATACATACTTCCAGCCGCTGGGGAGGGCGACCGACCGCCTCCGCTCCCAATACAGTGTCCTGCTGCTGGGGAAAGGAGACTGGGCTCTCTATTCCCTGTAGGACACTCTGCCGCTGGGGGACAGGACCGACTGTCTCTGCCCCCTGTAACTCCGTCTGCCGCTGGGGAATGGAGACTCGGCTCCCAATTCCCAAAAAATCATGCTGCTGCTGGGGGGCAGGAACAACTACCTCTGCCCCCTGTAACTCAGCCTGCCGCTGGGGAGGGAGGCCGCTGCTCTCCCCTCCCTGCACTTCACACTGCCGCTGGGGAATGGAGACTAGGCTCCCAATTCCCAAAAAATCATGCTGCTGCTGGGGAATGGAGACTCGGCTCCCAATTTCCAAAAAATCATGCTGCTGCTGGGGGGCAGGAACAACTACCTCTGCCCCCTGTAACTCAGCCTGCCGCTGGGGAGGGAGGCCGTTGCTCTCCTCTCCCTGCATTTCACACTGCCTTCCCGGCATATCACTCTGCTGCTGGGGGGCAGGAACAACTACCTCTGCCCCCTGTAACTCAGCCTGCCGCTGGGGAGGGAGGCCGCTGCTCTCCTCTCCCTGCACTTCACACTGCCGCTGGGGAATGGAGACTGGGCTCCCACTGTCCCGCAACCGTAACTTCCGATGGAGGTCCACCCAACGTGGCAGCTGACCGTCACCTTCTGCCCGGTATAGTAGGGTCGTAGACACTAGATTCCTCACGAACTTCACGTATTTCTCACCTGGATTGGGTCCGAAGAAGTTCAGCCGCAACCACATCATACGGTCAAATTCCTCCACAGAGTATCTGTACTCCACTGCTGGTTCCATCCTGGTGCTTTTAGGGTCACTGTACTGAGACATGCGTTGCCCTTAAATTGTAGAATCCACAGAAATGGTGTCTCCTGTAGCTGTCCTTCTGGCTGTAGGAACGATCCCGCTGCTTGCCACCAATGTAACGGCACCGTTTCAGCAGACAAGGGGCTAAGATCCGTTTAGGCGATATGCCCCTTTCCGAGAGACAGGCACAGCTACTGCAGAACACCAACCTCCCGAACTGGATACAAAATAGCACTCCAAACTGGAACCTCGCGAATAGCTGCCGAAAGACGAACAGGAAAAGCGTATCCGTCAGCTTACACTCCTGGCAATCAGTCTCCAACAGCATACAGGGAATCCCCCAATAACGAGACAAGGCTCCGTGTTGAGGGTCAAGCAGTGATCTGAAGTGCTGGCACACCCAGCCTGGTTTTTATTACAGTTTTTGCAGATACAGGACAGATACAACATATCCCCACAATGCATCATGGTTTCCTCCCCTCTGTCCCGGAGACGACCGAACACAATCCAATTATCTCTCAGGACAAAGGGGAGATCACCAATACACATGTGGAGACAACAGGACAGGAATCACCACCCAAACACACAATGGCACACCCCCACAGCAAACACAGACATTTAACATATCCCCAGATAGCTCAAGTCTGAGTGCATATCATTAGGTGAATGGCACTCAGAATACACAAATACAATGATATTAGCTATCTGGGTGCCCTCACATAACATACAATTTAACCGAACGCATAATAACATAAAATACAATTCTACAGACAGATTTAAGCTGTGCGGCCGGTCTGTCTTCTCCTTTACAGTTACTATGGGCCATAATCCTGAGGCAAGAGGCTTTTAAACAGTCCTCTCCAAAACCCAGTGGCGAGGTTGGTTTCGCCACATAACCGTATACCTGTCACCCAGCGCCTAAATACTAGGCCTCAAATTTATATTCAGCTAAATCTGTCGTTACTGCTGTGCCTGTATTAGTGTAATACGGTACCTAAATAGATAGCCAGATAGTGTTAGGTGTCTGTAAAAAAAGGCCTGAATTTGAATTCAATACATTGGGCCAAATAATATTTTTCTTATTATGGTGAACGGTAACAATGAGGAAAACATCTAGTAAGGGACGCGGACGCGGA
This sequence comes from Bufo gargarizans, assembly GCF_014858855.1. Lineage (NCBI taxonomy): Eukaryota > Metazoa > Chordata > Amphibia > Anura > Bufonidae > Bufo > Bufo gargarizans. The sequence continues at coordinate 502,184,574 of NC_058081.1, forward strand.
CATGGTCGTGGTGGTGTTAGTGGATGCTCTGGTGCTGGGAGAGGACGTGGCCGTTCTGCCACAGCCACACATCCTAGTGTACCAACTACCTCAGGTCCCAGTAGCCGCCATAATTTACAGCGATATTTGGTGGGGCCCAATGCCGTTCTAAGGATGGTAAGGCTTGAGCAGGTACAGGCATTAGTCAATTGATTGGCCGACAGTGGATCCAGCACGTTCACATTATCTCCCACCCAGTCTTCTGCAGAAAGCGCACAGATGGCGCCTGAAAACCAAGCCCATCAGTCTGTCACATCACCCCCATGCATACCAGGGAAACTGTCTGAGCCTCAAGTTATGCAGCAGTCTCTTATGCTGTTTGAAGACTCCGCTGGCAGGGTTTCCCAAGGGCATCCACCCAGCCCTTCCCCAGCGGTGGAAGACATAGAATGCACTGACGCACAGCCACTTATGTTTCCTGATGATGAGGACATGGGAATACCACCTCAGCATGTCTCTGATGATGACGAAACACAGGTGCCAACTGCTGCGTCTTTCTGCAGTGTGCAGACTGAACAGGAGGTCAGGAATCAAGACTGGGTGGAAGACGATGCAGGGGACGATGAGGTCCTAGACCCCACATGGAATGAAGGTCGTGCCACTGACTTTCACAGTTCGGAGGAAGAGGCAGTGGTGAGACCGAGCCAACAGCGAAGCAAAAGAGGGAGCAGTGGGCAAAAGCAGAACACCCGCCGCCAAGAGACTCCGCCTGCTACTGACCGCCGCCATCTGGGACCGAGCACCCCAAAGGCAGCTTCAAGGAGTTCCCTGGCATGGCACTTCTTCAAACAATGTGCTGACGACAAGACCTGAGTGGTTTGCACGCTGTGCCATCAGAGCCTGAAGCGAGGCATTAACGTTCTGAACCTTAGCACAACCTGCATGACCAGGCACCTGCATGCAAAGCATGAACTGCAGTGGAGTAAACACCTTAAAACCAAGGAAGTCACTCAGGCTCCCCCTGCTACCTCTTCTGCTGCTGCCGCCTCGGCCTCTTCTGCTGCTGCCGCCTCGGCCTCTTCCTCCGCCTCTGGAGGAACGTTGGCACCTGCCGCCCAGCAAACAGGGGATGTACCACCAACACCACCACCTCCGTCACCAAGCATCTCAACCATGTCACACGGCAGCGTTCAGCTCTCCATCTCACAAACATTTGAGAGAAAGCGTAAATTCCCACCTAGCCACCCTCGATCCCTGGCCCTGAATGCCAGCATTTCTAAACTACTGGCCTATGAAATGCTGTCATTTAGGCTGGTGGACACAGACAGCTTCAAACAGCTCATGTCGCTTGCTGTCCCACAGTATGTTGTTCCTAGCCGGCACTACTTCTCCAAGAGAGCAGTGCCTTCCCTGCACAACCAAGTATCCGATAAAATCAAGTGTGCACTGCGCAACGCCATCTGTGGCAAGGTCCACCTAACCACAGATACGTGGACCAGTAAGCACGGCCAGGGACGCTATATCTCCCTAACTGCACACTGGGTAAATGTAGTGGCAGCTGGGCCCCAGGCGGAGAGCTGTTTGGCGCACGTCCTTCCGCCGCCAAGGATCGCAGGGCAACATTCTTTGCCTCCTGTTGCCACCTCCTCCTACTCAGCTTCCTCCTCCTCTTCTTCCACCTGCTCATCCAGTCAGCCACACACCTTCACCACCAACTTCAGCACAGCCCGGGGTAAACGTCAGCAGGCCATTCTGAAACTCATATGTTTGGGGGACAGGCCCCACACCGCACAGGAGTTGTGGCGGGGTATAGAACAACAGACCGACGAGTGGATGCTGCCGGTGAGCCTCAAGCCCGGCCTGGTGGTGTGCGATAATGGGCGAAATCTCGTTGCAGCTCTGGGACTAGCCGGTTTGACGCACATCCCTTGCTTGGCGCATGTACTGAATTTGGTGGTGCAGAAGTTCATTCACAACTACCCCGACATGTCAGAGCTGCTGCATAAAGTGCGGGCCGTCTGTTCGCGCTTCCGGCGTTCACATCCTGCTGCTGTCTGCGCTACAGCGTAACTTCGGCCTTCCCGCTCACCGCCTCATATGCGACGTGCCCACCAGGTGGAACTCCACCTTGCACATGCTGGACAGACTGTGCGAGCAGCAGCAGGCCATAGTGGAGTTTCAGCTGCAGCACGCACGGGTCAGTCGCACTACGGAACAGCACCACTTCACCACCAATGACTGGGCCTCCATGCGAGACCTGTGTGCCCTGTTGCGCTGTTTCGAGTACTCCACCAACATGGCCAGTGGCGATGATGCCGTTATCAGCGTTACAATACCACTTCTATGTCTCCTTGAGAAAACACTTAGGGCGATGATGGAAGAAGAGGTGGCCCAGGAGGAGGAGGAGGAGGAGGAGGAGGAAGAGGGGTCATTTTTAGCACTTTCAGGCCAGTCTCTTTGAAGTGACTCAGAGGGAGGTTTTTTGCAACAGCAGAGGCCAGGTACAAATGTTGCCAGCCAGGGCCCACTACTGGAGGATGAGGAGGACGTGGATGAGGAGGAGGTGGAGGAGGATGAGGATGAAGCATGGTCACAGCGGGGTGGCACCCAACGCAGCTCGGGCCCATCACTGGTGCGTGGCTGGGGGAAAAGGCAGGACGATGACGATACGCCTCCCACAGAGGACAGCTTGTCCTTACCTCTGGGCAGCCTGGCACACATGAGCGACTACATGCTGCAGTGCCTGCGCAACGACAGCAGAGTTGCCCACATTTTAACATGTGCGGACTACTGGGTTGCCACCCTGCTGGATCCACGGTACAAAGACAATGTGCCCACCTTACTTCCTGCACTGGAGCGTGATAGGAAGATGCGCGAGTACAAGCGCACGTTGGTAGACGCGCTACTGAGAGCATTCCCAAATGTCACAGGGGAACAAGTGGAAGCCCAAGGCCAAGGCAGAGGAGGAGCAAGAGGTCGCCAATGCAGCTGTGTCACGGCCAGCTCCTCTAAGGGCAGGGTTTGCATGGCAGAGATGTGGAAAAGTTTTGTAAACACGCCACAGCTAACTGCACCACCACCTGATACGCAACGTGTTAGCAGGAGGCAACATTTCACTAACATGGTGGAAATGTACTGACTGATGGTTCGGCCCCATTCAACTTCTGGGTCTCTAAATTGTCCACGTGGCCAGAGCTAGCCTTTTATGCCTTGGAGGTGCTGGCCTGCCCGGCGGCCAGCGTTTTGTCTGAACGTGTATTCAGCACGGCAGGGGGCGTCATTACAGACAAACGCAGCCGGCTGTCTACAGCCAATGTGGACAAGCTGACGTTCATAAAAATGAACCAGGCATGGATCCCACAGGACCTGTCCATCCCTTGTGCAGATTAGACATTAACTACCTCCCCTTAACCATATATTATTGTACTCCAGGGCACAATCCTATTTTTATTTTCATTTTACCATTATATTGCGAGGCTACCCAAAGTTGAATGAACCTCTCCTCTGTCTGGGTGCCAGGGCCTAAATATATGCCAATGGACTGTTCCAATGTTGGGTGACGTGAAGCCTGATTCTCTGCTATGACATGCAGACTGATTCTCTGCTGACATGAAGCCAGATTCTCTGTTACGGGACCTCTCTCCTCTGCCTGGGTGCCTGGGCCTAAATATATGACAATGGACTGTTCCAATGTTGGGTGACGTGAAGCCTGATTCTCTGCTATGACATGCAGACTGATTCTCTGCTGACATGAAGCCAGATTCTCTGTTACGGGACCTCTCTCCTCTGCCTGGGTGCCTGGGCCTAAATATATGACAATGGACTGTTGCAGTGGTGGCTGACATGAAGCCTGATTCTCTGCTATGGCATGCAGACTGATTCTCTGCTGACATGAAGCCAGATTCTCTGTTACGGGACCTTTCTCCTCTGCCTGGGTGCCTGGGCCTAAATATATGACAATGGACTGTTGCAGTGGTGGCTGACGTGAAGCCTGATTCTCTTCTATGACATGCAGACTGATTCTCTGCTAACATGAAGCCAGATTCTCTGTTACGGGACCTCTCTCCTCTGCCTGGGTGCCTGGGCCTAAATATATGACAATGGACTGTTACAGTGGTGGCTGACATGAAGCCTGATTCTCTGCTATGACATGCAGACTGATTCTCTGCTGACATGAAGCCAGATTCTCTGTTACGGGACCTCTCTCCTCTGCCTGGGTGCCTGGGCCTAAATATATGACAATGGACTGTTCCAATGTTGGCTGACGTGAAGCCTGATTCTCTGCTATGACATGCAGACTGATTCTCTGCTGACATGAAGCCAGATTCTCTGTTACGGGACCTCTCTCCTCTGCCTGGGTGCCTGGGCCTAAATATATGACAATGGACTGTTGCAGTGGTGGCTGACGTGAAGCCTGATTCTCTTCTATGACATGCAGACTGATTCTCTGCTGACATGAAGCCAGATTCTCTGTTACGGGACCTCTCTCCTCTGCCTGGGTGCCTGGGCCTAAATATATGACAATGGACTGTTACAGTGGTGGCTGACATGAAGCCTGATTCTCTGCTATGACATGCAGACTGATTCTCTGCTGACATGAAGCCAGATTCTCTGTTACGGGACCTCTCTCCTCTGCCTGGGTGCCTGGGCCTAAATATATGACAATGGACTGTTGCAGTGGTGGCTGACGTGAAGCCTGATTCTCTTCTATGACATGCAGACTGATTCTCTGCTGACATGAAGCCAGATTCTCTGTTACGGGACCTCTCTCCTCTGCCTGGGTGCCTGGGCCTAAATATATGACAATGGACTGTTACAGTGGTGGCTGACGTGAAGCCTGATTCTCTGCTATGACATGCAGACTGATTCTCTGCTGACATGAAGCCAGATTCTCTGTTACGGGACCTTTCTCCTCTGCCTGGGTGCCTGGGCCTAAATATATGACAATGGACTGTTGCAGTGGTGGCTGACGTGAAGCCTGATTCTCTTCTATGACATGCAGACTGATTCTCTGCTGACATGAAGCCAGATTCTCTGTTACGGGACCTCTCTCCTCTGCCTGGGTGCCTGGGCCTAAATATATGACAATGGACTGTTACAGTGGTGGCTGACGTGAAGCCTGATTCTCTGCTATGACATGCAGACTGATTCTCTGCTGACATGAAGCCAGATTCTCTGTTACGGGACCTTTCTCCTCTGCCTGGGTGCCTGGGCCTAAATATATGACAATGGACTGTTGCAGTGGTGGCTGACGTGAAGCCTGATTCTCTTCTATGACATGCAGACTGATTCTCTGCTGACATGAAGCCAGATTCTCTGTTACGGGACCTCTCTCCTCTGCCTGGGTGCCTGGGCCTAAATATATGACAATGGACTGTTGCAGTGGTGGCTGACGTGAAGCCTGATTCTCTTCTATGACATGCAGACTGATTCTCTGCTAACATGAAGCCAGATTCTCTGTTACGGGACCTCTCTCCTCTGCCTGGGTGCCTGGGCCTAAATATATGACAATGGACTGTTACAGTGGTGGCTGACGTGAAGCCTGATTCTCTGCTATGACATGCAGACTGATTCTCTGCTGACATGAAGCCAGATTCTCTGTTACGGGACCTCTCTCCTCTGCCTGGGTGCCTGGGCCTAAATATATGCCAATGGACTGTTCCAATGTTGGCTGACGTGAAGCCTGATTCTCTGCTATGACATGCAGACTGATTCTCTGCTGACATGAAGCCAGATTCTCTGTTACGGGACCTCTCTCCTCTGCCTGGGTCTAAATATATGACAATGGACTGTTACAGTGGTGGCTGACGTGAAGCCTGATTCTCTGCTATGACATGCAGACTGATTCTCTGCTGACATGAAGCCAGATTCTCTGTTACGGGACCTTTCTCCTCTGCCTGGGTGCCTGGGCCTAAATATATGACAATGGACTGTTGCAGTGGTGGCTGACGTGAAGCCTGATTCTCTTCTATGACATGCAGACTGATTCTCTGCTGACATGAAGCCAGATTCTCTGTTACGGGACCTCTCTCCTCTGCCTGGGTGCCTGGGCCTAAATATATGACAATGGACTGTTCCAATGTTGGGTGACGTGAAGCCTGATTCTCTGCTATGACATGCAGACTGATTCTCTGCTGACATGAAGCCAGATTCTCTGTTACGGGACCTCTCTCCTCTGCCTGGGTGCCTGGGCCTAAATATATGACAATGGACTGTTGCAGTGGTGGCTGACGTGAAGCCTGATTCTCTTCTATGACATGCAGACTGATTCTCTGCTGACATGAAGCCAGATTCTCTGTTACGGGACCTCTCTCCTCTGCCTGGGTGCCTGGGCCTAAATATATGACAATGGACTGTTACAGTGGTGGCTGACGTGAAGCCTGATTCTCTGCTATGACATGCAGACTGATTCTCTGCTGACATGAAGCCAGATTCTCTGTTACGGGACCTTTCTCCTCTGCCTGGGTGCCTGGGCCTAAATATATGACAATGGACTGTTGCAGTGGTGGCTGACGTGAAGCCTGATTCTCTTCTATGACATGCAGACTAATTCTCTGCTGACATGAAGCCAGATTCTCTGTTACGGGACCTTTCTCCTCTGCCTGGGTGCCTGGGCCTAAATATATGACAATGGACTGTTGCAGTGGTGGCTGACGTGAAGCCTGATTCTCTTCTATGACATGCAGACTAATTCTCTGCTGACATGAAACCAGATTCTCTGTTACGGGACCTCTCTCCTCTGCCTGGGTGCCTGGGCCTAAATATATGACAATGGACTGTTGCAGTGGTGGCTGACGTGAAGCCTGATTCTCTTCTATGACATGCAGACTAATTCTCTGCTGACATGAAGCCAGATTCTCTGTTACGGGACCTCTCTCCTCTGCCTGGGTGCCTGGGCCTAAATATATGACAATGGACTGTTACAGTGGTGGCTGACGTGAAGCCTGATTCTCTGCTATGACATGCAGACTGATTCTCTGCTGACATGAAGCCAGATTCTCTGTTACGGGACCTTTCTCCTCTGCCTGGGTGCCTGGGCCTAAATATATGACAATGGACTGTTGCAGTGGTGGCTGACGTGAAGCCTGATTCTCTTCTATGACATGCAGACTGATTCTCTGCTGACATGAAGCCAGATTCTCTGTTACGGGACCTCTCTCCTCTGCCTGGGCCTAAATATATGACAATGGACTCTTCCAATGTTGGGTGACGTGAAGCCTGATTCTCTGCTATGACATGCAGACTGATTCTCTGCTGACATGAAGCCAGAGTCTCTGTTACGGGACCTCTCTCCTCTGCCTGGGTGCCTGGGCCTAAATATATGACAATGGACTGTTGCAGTGGTGGCTGACGTGAAGCCTGATTCTCTTCTATGACATGCAGACTGATTCTCTGCTGACATGAAGCCAGATTCTCTGTTACGGGACCTCTCTCCTCTGCCTGGGCCTAAATATATGACAATGGACTGTTCCAATGTTGGGTGACGTGAAGCCTGATTCTCTGCTATGACATGCAGACTGATTCTCTGCTGACATGAAGCCAGAGTCTCTGTTACGGGACCTCTCTCCTCTGCCTGGGTGCCTGGGCCTAAATATATGACAATGGACTGTTGCAGTGGTGGCTGACGTGAAGCCTGATTCTCTGCTATGACATGCAGACTGATTCTCTGCTGACATGAAGCCAGATTCTCTGTTACGGGACCTCTCTCCTCTGCCTGGGTGCCTGGGCCTAAATATATGACAATGGACTGTTGCAGTGGTGGCTGACGTGAAGCCTGATTCTCTTCTATGACATGCAGACTGATTCTCTGCTGACATGAAGCCAGATTCTCTGCTATGGGACCTCTCTCCAATTGATATTGGTTAATTTTTATTTATTTTATTTTATTTTTATTCATTTCCCTATCCACATTTGTTTGCAGGGGATTTGCCTACATGTTGCTGCCTTTTGCAGCCTTCTACCTCTTTCCTGGGCTGTTTTACAGCCTTTTTAGTGCCGAAAAGTTCGGGTCCCCATTGACTTCAATGGGGTTCGGGACGAAGTTCGGATCGGGTTTGGATCCCGAACCTGAACATTTCCGGGAAGTTCGGCCGAACTTCTCGAACCCGAACATCCAGGTGTCCGCTCAACTCTAATTGTAATGCATTGCAGAGGAGTTCAGACCCCCAAAAGTAAAGTCGCAGAGTGGGACAGAATGAAAGTTTTAAAAAAAAGTTTAAAAAAAGTTTTTTAATAAAAAAAATTACGTTTCAAGTAAAAAATGAAAAAAACGCCCCTTTCCCCTGATTTTATATAAAAAAATAGAAAAAAAAGAAAACACACACATATTAGGTATCTCCATGTCCGTAACGACCAGCTCTATAAATATATCATATGATTCACCCCGTACGATAAACACAGTACATTTTTTTAAATAAAAACCGTTTACAAAAAAAGCCATTTTTGTCACCTTACATCACAAGAAGTGCAACACCAAGCGATCAAACAACGTATGCCCCCCAAAATGGCACCAATCAAAAGGTCACCTCAAAATGAGACCCTACCTAAGAAAATCGGTCAAAAAATAAAAAAGCTATGGCTCTCAGACAGACTATGGAGACACTAAAACATCATTATTTTTGTTTCAAAAATGCTATTATTGTGTAAACTTAAATAAATAAAAAAAATTATACATATTAGGTATTGCCACGTCCGTAACGACCTGCTCTATAAAAAATATCACATGGCCTAGCCCCTCAGGTGAACGCTTTAAAAATAAATAAAGGGGGCGCATGCGCGCGGCTCACGAGGAGGTCATGCTTTAGTGAGCTCCGCTCCGCACTTCGAGATTGCCCTGCTTTTAGCACCTATTAACAGGCTCCATCACGCCTAAAATCTGATGCAGGGGTCCCCGAAGATGACCCGCACAAAGGGGAAAGCAAGAATCCCGGGCACCCCGGTCCCGTCGCAGACCTTGCCGGAGATCTTCCGACAGACCAGGCAGACTGTCATGGCGGACGTGCCAGCGACTCCCGCCAGCCCAGCTTCATCAGATGGCGGTGATCCGCCTCAAGAAACCACAGATTCTCGGGTGGGTTCAGACGACTTATACTAGAACATTGCAGCACTTTTTAAAACCGAGTTGTCCCAAGCAGTCTCGGACTTCACGCGCCAAATACAGGACCTCGGTAACAGAGTCTCGGACTTAGAGACAAGAACAGACGACCTGTCTGACGCCCTGGGCCGCGATCGAGAGGACATTGACTCCCACGATAATCAACTGGCAGAGTTGGAGCTTAAAATCGAGGATCTCGAGAACAGGTCCCGGAGGGGAAACCTGAGAGTTAGAGGTCTGCCAGAATCATTTACCGATTTATCATCCACTCTGTCGGCCCTGTTCACGGCCCTGCTTCCTCAAGCAGAACCACATTTTCTTAAGATGGACCGTGTCCACCGGTCTTTGGGGAAACCCAGGACCCCAGATATCCCCAGAGATGTAATTCTGAAATTCCACCATCCCGATACTAGGGACAAAGTTCTTGCTGCAGCAAGGGACAATCCGGACCTACCTGGACTCCCGCAATCAGTCCACCTCTATGCTGACCTAGCGCCCTCCACGCTCCGTAGGCGCAGAGAAATGAAGCCGGTCACACAGGCCTTGCAGAAGGCCAACGTTAGATACAGGTGGGGATTTCCCTTCAACCTATCGTTCCAGCTGAATTCGCGCCCTTATACTATCCGGTCTGTGGCAGAAGGCCTGGAGGCACTGAAGCGGGCTGGGATCCAGTTTGACCATCAGGACTTACCGTCTGCATCACCGAAGCCACAGAGGCCGGCAAGGGTCTGGACAACTGTTCCGTCAGCCTCCGGGGGACCCGACCAGGCTGAGAAATACCTGACTTTTCATCTTTCCTCGACTGGAGAGCGGTAACAGTACTATTTGTCTACACGGGTCTACTTCGGGGCCTCTGGTTTTATCCCCGTAACCGATGTGTCGGGCCAGTTTTATTAATATAGGGCCTTGAAAATGCAGACTTTCATGTTGTCCCAGACATGGGATGTTGTGAGAGAGGGCTGTTGGCCGTTACCGGGCTAAGCTCTCTTTCCTATTTCCCGCCACTCTTTTTCCATATGTTGGGGCTATGTAGTCCCACTTTCTGTTGCCTGTTTATTCAGGCTGTTATTATGTTCCGTTGTATTGATGTTGTGCTCTTGGGGAATTCTGTTAGAATAATCAATGTATGTCTGGAGGTGAGGGGGGGGGGGCCGGGGTGGGGGTGCTTTGGGGTGCAGGCGACGGCGGGTGGCACTACTATATGGAGTTTGTCATATACCGCCATGATGTGTAAGCTACTGACCCATAATGTGCGGGGTTTCAATTCCCCTAGAAAAAGAAAGACCGCCTTTGCAATTTATCTTAAACACACTCCTGACGTCATCTGTCTTCAGGAGACGCATTTTACGCCGTCGTCGCACCCGAAGTACTTTCACCCACAATACTCCAGCTTCCACTCCTCCACTTTTGCATCTAAGTGTAGGGGGGTTGTGACGTTATTAAGAAATTCATTTTCTTATACTGTAACTCAGTCATGTATAGACCCTAACGGGAGGTATGTGATACTAGTTGGAACCCACCAAGAGGAAACTCTCTGTATTGTCAACTCGTATGCGCCCACAGAGAATCGCACCAGATTTTTTGAAGCGGTCAGTAAAATAATTGGGAAGCTCACGTTTCAGAAACTGATATGGTGCGGGGATTTTAATTTTACGGTCCATCCAGTTCTGGATCGCTCTGTCCCTCCCACAACATCACGCCCGGCAACTCAGGCAAAACTGATCGCTCAGGTTATGCAATCATTGGCGATTGCTGACACATGGAGGGAACACAATGGCCCCCAGAGGGGTTATACATACTTCTCGCCAGCCCACCAGACCTACACACGCATTGACATGATTTTGGCTTCCACTTCTCTTTTGCCATATATGTCCTACTCCAGACATGTGGTGATTTGGTTATTGCAGAATTTATGGCTCCGCATCGTGGTGCTACACCCTACCATTGGAGGTTAAATTAATCTCTTCTGACTAACCCAACCATCGTTTCACAGTTGCAGGAAGACCTTTCTAACTTCTTCTCTGATAATGATACTTCTGAGGTTAACCCTATGACGCTATGGCTGACCCACAAGGCCTTTATGAGGGGTAGGTTGATAGGAGTTGCTTCCAAGAGGAAAAGGGAAAGGACTCAGGCCCAGACAGGATTAGAGGCCAAACTGAACAGACTGGTCTGGGCACACCAAAGGGCCCCCTCCTTATACCTTCTTAGAGCAATAAAGGAAGTTAAACAACAATTGAATATAATCCTCTCAAACAATACGGAGAAAGCGCTTCGGTGGACTAACTCCTTTTTTTTTTTTTTTTTTAATAGCGTTTATTTAGACATTTTCAATTTTATACAACACTCCCAGAGGGAGAACAAAGAAAACAGTTCTACACGACGCACCCATTCAGAGCAGCAAGTACATCGTCATACTATATCATGACCATAAAAGACAGCAATACAATTTTAATACAGATTTCTCCTGTCATCACTAAGGGATATCCGTGACTCGCTCAACCACACACACACTCTCACACACACGTTGGGTGATACAGTCTCCACCGGTAATGATTCAAGTCGTACCTTCAGCCTGAACCCAAAGACCCCAGATTTTGTCAAAGCGATCAGGCAACCCTCTTGCCTCATACGTCAGCTTATACATCTGAAGGTCCTTATTAATGAGGAGAACCCATTGGCTCACAGTAGGACACTTGGGCGGTTTCCAGTTCAGGAGTATATTTTTCCTACCATAGAACAACAACAACCGCAACAGTATTCTGTTATATTTGGAGGGCGTAGCTTCGGACACTAACCCTAGCATACAGATTGCCGGGCTACATTTAGCCCATTTAGCAAAGGACCGCTTGATAGGAGAATCCTGCATTCGGACAATTTCAGTATAGAAGGAAGAAATTGGTTTGTGTGGGATTACCCTCCTAGCTACCGACTCTAGTGGGCCGCACTCTAAATTTAGGGACAGGGATTTAAACTGCTTCTCACAGGCATGTCTCAGTTGGAGATAGCGGTAAAAGCACGTCCGGGACAGCTGAAACAGCTGAAAGTGCGTAGGGTCTCAAAAGAACGGAAGATCCCTTCATGAAACAGTTGTGTTAAATATTTAAGGCCACTCCTAGGCCAGAATTCAAAATCTGGGAGATGCAAGAGCTCCGGAAGGAGCTTGTTATGCCAGAGCGGAATGTATGGGGACCAGGTGTCACCTGCCTGACCCTCAGTATGTATCTCCACAAATTTTACCCAAGCCTCGATAACTGTTACCATGCTATCCGTGTAAATCCTAGTACCTGTAACCCTGCCTCCCCTATAAACGAGATTAGCTAGCGCTTCATAGGACCCGGTCAGCGCTGCCTCCAATACCACCGCCGGGTTATTAGCATCCGCCCTAATCCACCAAGATGCATACATTAAACGCGTTGCTATATAATAAATATACATATCCGGAAGCTGCAGACCACCCTGTGTATAGGGAGCCTTCGATGTCTTTCTCGCCAACCTTGGGGACCGATGATGCCACAAGAAACGGGACAGAGTTCTATCTAAAGAGTCAAAATGGGAAATCGGGATCCTTACCGGAGCCGCTCTATATATATACAAAAGTTTGGGTAACAACACCATCTTAACGATGTTGATTCTACCCACCAGAGACAAAGGAAGATTTTCCCAGGCCTCTAGCTTACGCGTGACATATTCCATGGTGGGTCTCAAATTCAATCGACAAAACAGACTAGGGTCCCTGTGAATATGAATCCCTAGATAAAGGAAACTCTCTACTACTCTCAGGGGAGATACCGGGAAAATATCTACAGCTTCGTCCACATCAACTATACACAAACTAGACTTGGCCCAGTTTACCCGCAACCCCGAGTATCTACCATATCCATTCACCACATCTAGGAGGGTCTCCAAGGAGGGGCCAGGATCTGCCAGGTAAACCAGCAGATCGTCCGCATACAGTGACACCTTCTCCTGAATCCCCGCAATCGTCCACCCTTCAATCAAGGAACTATTGTTAATCAGTTGTGTCAAGGGTTCCATTACCAGGGCGAACAACAACGGTGAGAGCGGACACCCTTGTCTAGTACCTCTATATAATCTGAACGGACGGGAGAAGGCTCCATTCACTCTAATCCGTGCTGTAGGTGCCTGATATAACAACTGGACCCACTTGATAAAGGAGGGAGGGAAATTGAGGCGGAACATTGTTTCCCAAATAAAGGGCCACTCTACCGAGTCAAAGGCCTTCTCATTGTCTAGGGACGCCAAGACTCTTGAACCCGCATTATCGTGTCTGACCTGCAAGTTTGTAAATAGTCTCCTGAGGTTTATGTCCGTTGTTTTGCCAGGCATAAAACCGGATTGATCCGGATCAATAATGGACAAGATCACCCCACCGAGACGCCTAGCTAGGACTTTGGCTAAAATTTTGGCATCTGTATTCAGCAGGGAGATTGGCCTGTACGATGCACACTGATCCGGCGGCCTACCGGCCTTATGAATCACTACAATGGTCGCCTCTCCAAAAGAAGAAGGCAACATCCCGGATTCATATGCATGATCAAAAAGTCTAAGTAAGCGTGCAGATTGCAAAGTAACATCCAACCTGTACCATTCAACCGGGAAGCCGTCCGGACCAGGTGACTTCCCAGGCGCCATATCCTCAATTGATGCCCTAATTTCCCCTTCATCAATAGACCTCCCTAAATACTTACTATCAGCCGCAACTAAAGGCGTAAGTGGGATGGATTGAAGGAATGAACGGATCTCTCCCGGAGAAGAAATGGATTTAGAACTGTATAAGTCCGTATAAAACTGAACAAATTGCTCACAAATTTCTCCCGGCCGAAATACCTTCAAGCCATCCCCACAGGTAATGTGCGGAACAGTCGTCTGCGGCTCTTCAGTTCTAGCCAGAAAAGCTAAGGCACTCCCATTTTTATCTCCATCTGCAAAAACTAGACGTCTCTGGAATAGTAACTTCTTCTGGGTGTACTCTGTGAGATGCAAGTTAAGCTTCCTCTGTGCCTCATCCCATAAAGAACGGGTCACATCATTTGGTTCTGTAACATAAGCCTGTTCTTTCCCTACCACCTCCTCCTCTAATTTAAGTCTAGTGGCACTCAATTCTTTCCTATAAGATGCAATTGCCTGGATCAAGGTACCACGTAACACAACCTTAAAGGCTTCCCATTCCACCAGGGGGCCAGCAGAGCCCTCATTGAGTTCCCAATAGTCTTTCATCCCTTGCTGCGCAGCCCAAACCACCGGCAGTACCTCTAGCCATTTACTATTAAGCCTCCACAGCCTTTCAGCAGGTACAATAGGTTGCCTCAGAACCACCAGTAAGGGGGCGTGGTCAGAAATACCTCTCGGTAAATATTCAGTGGTTATCAGCGAGGGCAACAACTCCCTACTGAGAAACACTAAATCAATCCGGGAGAGAGCTGCATAGGAGGCCGAGTAACAGGAGTACTGCCGAAGGTCAGGGTGCACATATCTCCAGCCCTCTGTTAGAGCAAATACCCCTGCCCAGGAGTTCAACGCGTCTGTATGTGGTCCCCCAGGGCGAAGCCTATCCATTGACCGGTCCAATACCGCATTGAAATCCCCAAGTACAATCAGAGGCAACGGAGGGAGTGTTGCTACACATTTCATAATTTCGTCCAGTACATCCTTTTGAAAAGGGGGAGGAACATAAACCCCTATCACAAGGTAATCGATGCCTCTGACTGCAGCATGGAGGATCACAAAGCGCCCCATCGTGTCAACTTGAACCGAGTAAGAACGGAAGGGAAGAGACTTCGCCACCAGAATTGACACACCCCTCGCCCTGGAATTATATACCGCATGAAAGGCCGCTCCTACCCAGGGTCTCCTCAGCGCCAGCAGCTTCCGTCCCTGCAGATGTGTCTCCTAAAATATCAATATATTGGGGTTATGGTTCTTTACAAAATTAAAGACAAGGGATCTTTTAACCTTATCATTTAGGCCCCTGATATTCCAGGAGACAAACCGACAGACAGCCATTATGGTGGAAAGGCCAAATTATATCCCGCCAGGAAACTGCACCACCCAACCCATGCACACACACAGTCACTCCAAATCCTCAAAAGTACAGCAAGAACTTCCCAACATACCCAGAACTGCGGGCAAATCCCCCCACCCTGCCCAGATAACCCCAACATATCCAAGCTTGAATACCCCTCGTTAAGTCTCCTCGCAAAAAGGAAATGACGGGGAGGCCCGTCCCACCGCCCACCACCCTAGGTAAACCAGGAACAGAACCTAGGTAGTAGGACAACACGTTAGGTACAGTCAGCTCCATCATATAAATTGACCACCTGTAACCTAATTTAAGACTCTCAAAACACAAGTCCCAGCATACTCAGCCCCTGCGGTCAAGCCAGTCAGACGCCTCCTCTGGGGTAGCAAAAAATTTCACCAGATCTCCATCCTGGACTCTGAAACGAGCTGGATACATCATGGCGTAGACCAGACCTTTCTCACGCAACCGACCTCTCACAGCAGTAAATTGCCTGCGTTGTTTCTGGACCTCTGTAGAGAAGTCCGGGTAGAAGGAAATCCGGGCGTTGTCATAATGAATGTCCTTCAGACGACGGTCCGCCGCCAGAACAGCATCACGATCTCTATAATTTAATACTTTAAAGATGAAAGGACGTGGCGGAGCCCCTGGAGGCAGAGGACGAGTAGGAATCCTGTGCGCTCGCTCCACTGCAAAAGTCCCTGATAAGTTAATTGGGTCCAGGACTTGCTTGATGAGTCGCTCCGTAAATTCTTCAGGAGAAGGGCCCTCTGCTCTCTCCGGCAACCCCATAATCCGAATGTTATTTCTCCTATTGCGGTTTTCGGCATCCTCCACTTTTGCCGCCAAGGCCTTAACTTGATTTTGTAGAACACGGACCGCCGCATCATCGCGTTGAACATTATCTTCCACCTCTCCCAGTCTCCTCTCCACCTCAGTTGTTCTTTCTCGGATTTTATCAATATCATGTCTGAGGAGAGTGAGGTCAGCCTGTACATGGTCAATTTTGACCGTAAGCGCTGTTTGACAGTTAGTAATGGCCGCCATCACTTTTGCAAGATCTATCTCTGGGCGATCAGGAGAGGCTCCAGCCCCATGGCCGTCCGTTTGGCTCATATTGTCCATCATTGACTTGGGGGGGATAGGAGGCCCGGAGGTGCCCGTTTTACGGCCCATAAAACTTTCAGCACTCACTTCACAGAGAGGGTTAAAGAGCACTGCAGTACTGTCACTTGCGGCCTAATACAGGAGCCAGGCTTCTCTATAAGCAATGAGACTGAGCCACTCAGACCCCGACACCACGCCACCCCACACCAGGGAAGTCTCACTTACAGTGCAGGGGTGAAAAGGAATCCTCGACCGGAGCAATGGCCACAGAGGAAGAAACCCAGCCGGGTTCAGTATCTCAGATAAGATGGCGCCTGCAGCCGCTGCATATACAAAGGACGCGCCAGCCATCTGATCGGTGCAGAGATATGAAGAGCCCCGATCCGTACCTCCGGGCACTGCACGGCTTCGTGGGTAAGTATAGCAGGGAGTCTCCCCTCCTCAGGTCCTCCGCCGGCAGGCTAAGGCAGCAGATCGGGATGCAGGCTCACACTCAGGCCCGGCCTTGCGCTTGTATCCGGTAACGGCCGCCGCACCTCAGGTAAGATGGCGCCTGCAGCCGCTGCACATGCCGGGGACGCGCCAGCCGTCTGATCGGTGCGGGGATGTGGAGAGCCCCGGTCTGTACCTCCAGGCACTGCTCGGTCTCCGGCGTGTGTAAGTATAGAAGGGAGTCTCCCCTCACTAGGTCCTCCGCCGGCAGGATAAGGCAATAGATCGGGGTGTAGGCCCACACTCAGGCCCAGCCTTGCACTTTGATCCGGTCGCGGTCGCAGGGCACAGCACCAGCGGAATACAGGGGGATCAGGTAATGGGACTCACAGAGAGCCTTTTAAGCCTCGGAAACAGGATCCACCACGACAGATGGTCAGGATATAAGCAGGATAGCACCGGAGCTGAAGCGACCTGCGTCCTTACTCCATGCCGGTCAGGCCGGACTAACTTCTTTTATTATAGGTATGCAAACAAGCCTGACAAGTTGCTGGCTAGCCAGCTCAGAGCCAAACAAAAGACCAATCAGGTTTTCCAAATACGTACAAGGATGAGACAGACCACCTCAAATCCGGACACCATATATGCGACCTTCCAAAGATTCTATAAATCCCTTTATTCTGCCCCTGTAGGTGACCCTAGCACCAAAATCGATAGTTTCCTGGCTTCCATAAGACTCCCTACACTGACTCCTGAAGCTCAATCGGAGCTTAGTAATCCTATCACCAAGGAAGAAGTGACATTTGCCATTAACTCCCTGAAATTGGGTAAGGCCCCAGGCCCAGACGGGTACTCTGCATTGTATTATAAAAAATTTAGCACTGCCATTATTCCCCACATAACAAACTACTGTAACTTTTTAATGCAAGGGACTGCTCCCCCAGAGGAGTTCCTAAGAGCGTCCATCACGGTTATTCCCAAGCCCAATAGAGACCCATTGCTTCCGTCCAATTACCGGCCAATCTCCCTACTAAACCTCGACAATAAAATTTTCACCTCCATATTGGCGAATAGGCTCAAAAATTTTCTCCCGTCACTGGTCCACAAAGATCAAGTCGGGTTTATACCAAATAGGGAAGCCCCTGATAATATTAGGAAAATTTTAAATATTATACAATCCTCTAACAAATTGAAGACCCCATTAGCACTTCTGGCCTTGGACATTGAAAAGGCCTTTGATACTGTCACCTGGTCTTATCTTTATAAGGTTCTCTCCAAGATGGGTATTAATGGCCCTTTCCTAGCAGCTATCCAAGCCCTCTACTCTACTTTAGAGCTGAACAGTTTTAAACCCTTCACATGGAAGGCACTGATATGGTCTACCTCTCCCATCCCTCAGACTTTACGCAACGACTCCATATTGTCATATTACTCAATACTGCTGTGGAGGTCGGTCAGGTTTAAGTCCGCTCTGCAGAGTAAGCCCTCACCACTAGAATACCTCGTGGGTAACCCTGCTTTCCTGCCGGGCATTCAGTCTTGCAATATGGATTGGTGGGTGAGCAATAATTTGTGTTCGCTGCTTAAGTTCATGTCTAAAGGCAAACTGATTCCCATTGCGGATTTTAAGGAACCGTTCTCCCCTCCCATTAGAGAATACCTCACCATGAACCAGATTTTTTCCTTTTTTAGGGCGGTTCTTCCACCTGACCGGCCTGTAGAGCTTACGTCATTTGAACGTACAATAAACTTTTCGCTATATAGACAGGGGTTATTATCCAGAATATATGGGGCGCTCAACTCGGTCCCTCCTGATCACAAACTACCCTACATGAGAGCTTGGGAGGCGGATATGAGTCGGGAACTTACCCCCTCCAAATGGTCAGATTGCTCAATTGTTCTCACGAAGGGTTCATGGCAAATCACATTAGCCGAGACTTCTATAAAAGTGCTTCATAGGACTTACCTGGTTCCTGCACGCCTACACGATATATATCCAGAAGTCTCTCCACTTTGTTTTAGAGGCTGCGGTGAGGTGGGTACTATGATTCACACATGGTGGTCATGCCATGTAGTAAAGAGATTCTGGGATAGGGTGATTCATTTGATTTCCTCAGTCTTAGACTGTAATTGCCCCAAGACAGTGCCCTTCTGTCTGTTAGGTGACAAGCCGCACAAGATTCCTTATGCCAAATTCAAGCTTGCCCAATTTATTCTTCTGGCGGCGAGGATTCACATTGCCTTTAAATGGCGTTCTGACTCGTTATCCTTCCCGGCTGTCGTAGATAGGGTCAATAAAATATTGATATTCGAAAAGCTGTCGGCTATTCGTACCGATGTGTATGCTGCCTTTGAGAGGGTGTGGGAACCCTGGCTAGCTTCTCCTCACTCTCCAGACGTCAGATATAGTATTTCCCTATAAACTAAGCTTCTGTATGTCAGATTGATATATTCTTGCATAATCTGCCATAACATGCATTGCTTAATGTACCATGCTTTATGTGTAAACCCAAGAGACGTACTTGTAATATGTCACCTGTTATGTGAACTTTTTTCATGTAATTGCCTTCCTTCTTTACTATGCAAAAAACCCAAATAAATGGTTTTTGAAACTAAAAATAAATAAAAACTGTGCCAAAACAACCAATTTAGTGTAATAATGAATGATAAAAAAAATGATATGTACCCAAAAATGGTACCAATAAAAATGTTAACTCTTCCTGCAAAAAATTCACCCCTGCACAAGATGATTGCCAGAAAAAAAATAATAATATGGCGTTCAGAAAATGGAGACACAAAAACATATTTTTTTTCAAAAATGCTTTATTATGTGAAACTGAAACAAACAAAGTAGACAGATTTGATATCACCGCATCCGTAACACCCTGCTCTATAAAAATAGCGCATGATCTAACCTGTCAGATGAACGTTGTAAAAAATAAAAACAGTGCCAAAACAGCCATTTTTTGGTTACCTTACCTCACGAAAAAACGTAATATAGAGCTATTAAAAATCATATGTACCCCAAAATAGTACCAATAAAACTGTCACCTTATCCCCTAGTTTCCAAAATGGGGTCACTTTTGGGCGTTTCTACTGTAGGGGTGTATCAGGGGGGCTTCAAATGGGACATGGTGTCTAAAAACCAGTCCAGCAAAATCTGCCTTAAAAAAAACATGCAGCAGTCCTTTCCTTCTGCACCCTGCTGTGTGCCCTTACATCAGTTTACGACCACATGTGGGGTGTTTCTGTAAACCTCAGAATCAGGGTAGTAAATGTTGAGTTTTGTTTTGCTGTTAACCCTCAATGAATTTTCAGTCTCCTATTCCTGCTTATATGGGTTCATTTCTCCTCCTTTATTTAACCCCCTCATATCTTCTGCTTACTTTC